>NC_074689.1:16060945-16243445 GCF_029448725.1 Salvelinus fontinalis
TATAGGTGTATACGTAACGTACTGCACAGTATATTCAAGTTGAGATATATCTGTCCCTAGCAATAATAACACTGATTTGATTTGAGGTTGGGGCTCATTTGTATAGACAGTTATTAACTATTCACTGGTGGGAAACAATATGGTGGGGATATTACATTTCTACACCACACAATTAAAGTGCGTATGTTAAATTGATCTGCCAAATAATCTTGTTCAGCCATGTGCTGAAAGTGATCCTTCTTCAACTGTATGACAGACTGTTGCCTAAAACTGTCATTGAATGGTTATAATATTTGAATCTAAATAGGGGAAAAAAACAAGATTATTGAGGCGATTGTGTGTGATTTCAGTTGAATGTAAAGAAATAAAGAAATATTAGGTTTCTACTTTCGAATACTATTTATCTATTATATCAAATCAAATCAAAGTTTATTTGTCACGTGCACCGAATACAACAGGTGTAGACCTTACAGTGAAATGCTTACTTACAGGCTCTAACCAACAGTGCGGAGAGAAAAAAAGTATGTGTGTGTGTGTGTGTAGGTAAGTAAAGAAATAAAACAACAGTAAAAAGACATTTGAAAATAAGAGTAGTATACAGACACCGGTTAGTCAGGCTGATTGAGGTAGTATGTTCATGTGGGTATGGTTAAAGTGACTATGCATATATGATAAACAGAGAGTAGCAGTAGCGTAAAAAGAGGGGTTGGCAGGTGGTGGGACACAATGCAGATAGTCCGGTTAGCCAATGTGCGAGGGGCACTGGTTGGTCGGGCCAATTGAGGTAGTATGTACATGAATGTATAGTTAAAGTGACTATGCATATAAGATAAACAGAGAGCAGCAGTAGCGTAAAAGAGGGGTTGGGGGGGGGGGGGGGGGGGGGGGGGGGACAGTGAAAATAGTACGGGTAGTAGTCCGGGTAAACACCATACTTATAAATAAGTCATAGAAAGCTACTATGGACCTAGTATGTGTTCCTTCACTGAAATCTAAAATTAAACAAACCGTGATTCACAACACAACTTTCCTGAAATTTCAGCAATAATCTTAAATCGGCTATATGTAGATTACAGCGTACAGTACATCCTGTTGTTCATCAGGAGAGGCTGAAAGGAAAAAATAAGTGCATTTTATTAACTATGTAGTTAGCAAGCGAGTAATGTGACACTTCTTTTGTATGTATGTACAGTACCAGTCAAAAGTTTGGACCCACCTACTCATTCAAGGGTTTTCTTTATTTTTACTATGTTCTAAATTATAGAATAGTAGTTAGGACATCAAAACTGTGAAATAACACAAAAAAAGTGTTAACAAAGATTTTAGATTCTTCAAAGTAGCCACCCTTTGCGTTGATGACAGCTTTGCACACTCTTGGTATTCTCTCAACCAGCTTCACCTGGAATGCTTTTCCAACAGTCTTGAAGGAGTTCCCACATATGCTGAGCACTTGTTGGCTGCTTTTCCTTCCCTCTGCGGTCCAACTCATCCCAAACCATCTCAATTGGGTTGAGATCAGGCGATTGTGGAGGCCAGGTAATTTGATGCAGCACTCCATCACTCTCCTTCTTGACCAAATAGCCCTTACACAGCCTGGAGGTGTGTTGGGTCATTGTCCTGTTGAAAAACAAATGATAGTCCCACTAAGCGCAAACCAGATGGGATGGCGTATCGCTGCAGAATACTGTGGTAACCATGCTGTTTAAGTGTGCCTTGAATTCCAAATAAATCACAGACAGTGTCACCAGCAAAGCACCCCCACAACATCCCACATCCTCCTCCATGCTTCACAGTGGTAACCACACATGCGGAGATCATCCGTTCACCTACTCTGTGTTCACAAAGACATGGTGGTTGGAACCAAAAATCTCAAATTTGGACTCTTCTTATTGGTGTCCTTTAGTAGGGGTTTCTTTGCAGCAATTCGACCATGAAGGCCTGATTCACGCAGTCTCCTCTGAACAGTTGATGTTGAAGTGTGTCTGTAACTTTTATTTGAGCTGTAATATCTGAGGCTGGTAACTCTAATGAACTTATCCTCTGCTGGGTCTTCCTTTCCTGTGGCGGTCCTCATGAGAGCCAGTTTAATCTTTCATCTTAGCGCTTGATGGACCTTCATGTCTTAAAGTAATGATGGACTGTTTTCAGGACTCTTTGCTTATTTGAGCTGTTGTTTCCATAATATAGACTTGGTCTTTTACCAAATAGGGCTATCTTCTGTATACCACCCCTTCCTTGTCACAACACAACTGATTGGTTCAAACGCATTAAGAAGGAAAGAAATTCGATCTCCCCTCTGCCTGCCACAGAACAGATGTTCCACAAATTAACTTTTAACAAGGCACACCTGTTAATTGAAATGCATTCCAGGTGACCACCTCACAGAGCTTGTTGAGAGAATGCCAAGAGTGTGCAAAGCTGTCATCAAGGCGAAGGGTGGCTACTTTTTTGGTTACTGCATGATTCCATATGTGTTATTTCATCGTTTTGATGTCTTCACTATTATTCTACAATGTAGAAAATAGTAAAAATAAAGAAAAACCCTTGAATGAGTAGGTGTGTCCAAACTTTTGACTGGTACTGTATGTGTACTGTGCTTCCCTTTGACACTATAATGAGCATAAGAATCCAAATGTCTCATACACTGTGAACAACCACCAACCATTACACGACAGTATGCTACACGAAATTGAGGCATCAGTGATTTACTAGTAGCCTCTCTCATCCCAGACTAGGCCAGTACCTGATCATAGGTATTGACGAGGCTCCTATATTTAACACCAGCCACCATGGAGGTGAGTATTGATCCATTCAGTCGGATCCAGGACCCAGCAGTGGTACATAGAGGACATAGAGCTCTGGGTCTCAGAGTAGGTGCTGATATATGATCAGTTTAGCATTTTAGATCAGAATGAATAAGATTACATGGACAAGCACGGACCTGAACCACTCCTACTCTGAGACACTTTGTGACTACTGGGCCCTGGCCTATAGAAATCCAGGTAATTGTGATTGACTGAGGGACAGGGAGGGTCGATGAGTGATTACTTTCTGAGACCCAACATCTGTTCCGTGGCAGGCAGAGGGGAGATCGCTGTGATAACATTTCATCTTGTAAAGGGTCGCACAACCAATTATATTATGTCTCAGTAACCACAGAGCAAGAGATGGATAAGTTAGGATAAAACAATAATTGATTTGTGATGAAAAAAATCACAATGTTAGTGGTAATGATGAGGATTAAAAGAATAAACCAAACCTGCTAATTGGAATTTCTTTATCAGCATATCAGATTTTTTTTATTATGAGCAATATTTTGTATATTAATATATTTGTCTTTGCTCGATGATTACAGTATGTTTACTTTGTAAAGAGTATAAGACATAGCCATGGTCTGTGGTTTATCTTGGAAATATATTAGACAATACAGCCTAAGGACAACTAATTACAAAATCAATGAAGGAACTAGTGCATGTATCAGCAATTCAAACATTGTATCAAGAAATTGTTAGGTTATATTACAAAGATCAAATTAATTCCTTAAGTAAAGTCAATATCAAGACACTATTGGGTAAAACGCTTTGAGGCACTGTATGACCTCCTCTCCATACTCTATCATTGGGCTATAGTGTATGCAACTACATATTCTATTATATTGCTATATATTCAATCTGTTTAAAGAATGATTCTCTTCTTCAAGGTCACCATGTGCCTTTAGGCTTCTGTTTAGACACACAGCTATGTACTTGAGAGGAAGAACAAAAGTATGTGTGTGTGTGTGTGTGTGTGTGTGTGTGTGTGTGTGTGTGTGTGTGTGTGTGTGTGTGTGTGTGTGTGTGTGTGTGTGTGTGTGTGTGTGTGTGTGTGTGTGTGTGTGTGTGTGTGTGCGTGTGTGTGTGAGGTAAGGTGTCTCTTCTCTTTGTGTTCTGAACAGGGAACAGAGGGGGGAGAGCAGTGAACTGAGCTGAGAGGGCCCAGAAGGACCCAGGGCCTGGGGCTAAGACACCACCCAGGTGGCCTAGGATAAAGCCTGTCGTGGAGGAGCCGAGGAAGGGGTCTGGGGCCGAGCCTTAGAGCCCCTCACCTGCTGGGCTGAGAGCCAGGAAATGAGCTTCTGATTTGAGCAGAGATCTGATGGACCTGACCAGAGTGTCAGGAAACCACATGACGGACAGAAAGGAGAGAGGAACAAAAAGAGGGAGAGTAAGTTGATGATGACAGTTCCCTGTAGAGATGAAACTTCTGAAAAGTGTCTGGAAGAGAGATGACACTTCATCCCACATCGCTTGATGGTTTTCAGGGCAGGTTATGGATCCTGTCACACACACAGGCTGTGCGTGTGTGTGTGTGTGTGTGTGTGTGTGTGTGTGTGTGTGTGTGTGTGTGTGTGTGTGTGTGTGTGTGTGTGTGTGTGTGTGTGTGTGTGTGTGTGTGTGTGTGTGTGTGTGTGTGTGTGTGTGTGTGTGTGTGTGTGTGTGTGTGTGTGTGTGTTGAAGTGGGAAGACAGACAACTCCCTGAACACGTTTCAACCCCTCTAGACTCTACCCCTCACCAACCAGTAAATGCCATCTATTATTGATTAGACTTATGTTCACTGCTATTAGTAGGCCTATCTCAGATTTTCTAAAGAACCGTAGACATTCAGATGGCTTCAGTGACATGTCTTTTAACTCCTAATGTTTTTTACACCAGCCAAATTAATTTCAGAATGAGATCAAACAATCAATCAAATGTATTTATAAAGCCCATTTTACATACGGTAAGTTGTTGTCAAATGTGCCTTCCAGTAATAAGATGACCCAGCCTGATCCCAAAGAGCAAGCAGTGGTAATTCAGATGGAACTGTTGAAAGGCATTTGCCGTGGATTATCATCAATACCTTTCACCTATCGACCAATCAGCATCCAGGACCTAAACTACCCATTTTATAAATGGAGTGGCTGTGGTTCCCTCTTCCTGATAGCTAAAGAGCCGATGCTTCTGCGTATGTGCCAGATTCTCTACTTTACACACAGTCTCTGTTCAATTCCTTCGGCTGCCCAGAGAACAGGCTACTCCTGCGAATTTCACTGGTGAATGGATAACAGAACCAAATATAATAGCATAGTATATATAACATTATAAACTGGGTGGTTCGAGCCCTGAATGCTGATTGGCTGACAGCTGTGGTAAAGCAGACCGTATACCATGGGTATGATAAAAATGTATTTTTACTGCTCAATTACGTTGGTAACTAGTTTATAATAGCATTAAGGCACCCCGGGGGTTTGTGGTATATGGCCAATATACCAAAGCTAAGGGCTGTGTCCAGTCACTCTGCATCGCATCGTGCATAAAAACAGACCTTAGCCGTGGTATATTGACCATATACCACACCTCCTCGGGCCTTATTGCTTGATTGCTGCAAGACAAAAAACACCACCGCATTTCTGATGAGATTTTAGGATGATTGTTTGACTGGTTGCATTTTTTTCTCATGCGGCCAAAACTCAACAGCGTGCGCCACTCAGTGGTGGAAAAAGTACCCAATTGTCATACTTGAGTAAAAGTAAAGATACCTTACTAGAAAATGACTTAAGTAAAAGTGAAAGTTACCCAGTAAAATACTACTTGAGTAAAAATCTAAAAGTATTTGGTTTTAAATATACTGAAGTATCAAAAGTAAATGTAATTGCTAAAATATACTTAAGTATCAAAAGTAAAAGTAATTTAAAATTCCTTATATTAAGCAAACAAAGACAGCACAATTTTCTTGTTTTTAAATGTATGAATAGCCATGGGCACCCTCCAACACTCAGACATAATTTACAAACAAAAGATGTGTGTTTAGTGAGTCCGCCAGATAAGAGGCAGTAGGGATGAACAGGGATTCTTATCTTGATAAGTCTGTGAATTGTACCATTTTCTGTCTTGCTAAGCACTTAAAATGTAATGAGTACTTTTGGGTGTAAGGGAAAATGTATGGAGTAAAATGTACATTATCTTCTTTAGGAATGTAGTGGAGTAAAAGTTTTCAAAAATAGAAATAGTAAAGTACAGATACCCCAAAAAACTACTTATATAGTACTTTAAAGTATTTTTATAGAGTACTTTACACCACTGGCATCACTAGGCAAAATATGTGCTTTGATTGAAACAAAACACAGGTAACCGGGAAGAAAATATATAATTAAGATTTGACAGTGAGAAATGTGAAGGGAGGGTTACCTCAACAAATGTGTGCGTAATGTCGAGGTAAAGAAACAAGCGCACAGAACACAGATTTTTTGCTCTGGGGAAGAGGCTTCCAGGGGGCTGAAGGGTGCTGTTACCTTCAGAGCCGCAGCTTCTGCCTTTTATAAATTACAATATGTACCATGAAACGAAATGCTATGTAGCCTAGGGGAGGCCAAGAACATCACATCCCATCCCAGTACATTCAACAACTACAGCTTCTGTCAGGCTTCAATCACCCATTTCAAAGACATATGGAAGACCTTGTTGTGCTTTCACAGCCTAGTTCAAAGACACTGTTTCCTCTCTGTACACTCCTACTGCACAGTTTACCCCCTAACAAGCAGTGACACCTCCAACAACCAGCAGAACAACCACCATGGGCATAATGATTGAGAAAAAATGCTTTGTGTCAGCACGGGGCACACAGACTCTAATCTGGCTGCTTGTGATGATGTGTGTGTGTGTAGTCTGCTTGTAAGACTAGTGTCCCGATCCCCATCCTACAGATTCATGCTTATTTCTAGTTTCTACCCTTTGATGGAAGACATTTATCATCTAGAGAGGGTGGTGCACTCACTCTCTCGCTGCTCTAACTAGGGAGTTCTACTTCCTGCACTGCATTAACCATTCCAACAGGGTATTTGCCCAGCGTGCTTTATTGTAGTTTGCGGATGTATTACTACCCATATGGACAGAAAATACATTTAAATGTGTCCTGTTATACAAAATATATTCCAAATAGATTGACATCTTTTTCCAAATGTATATCAGGCATTAATCTTTTCAAATCAAATCAAATTGTATTGGTCACATACATGTTAATGCAAGCGTAGCGAAATGCTGTGCTTCTAGTTCCGACAGTGCAGTAATATCTAACAAGTAATCTAACAATTACCCAACAACTACCTAATACACAGAAATCTAAAGGGGTGAATGAGAATACGTACATATAAATATATAGATGAGCGATGGCAGAGCGGCATAGGCAAGGTGCAATAGATGGTATAAAATACAGTATATACACTACCGTTCAAAAGTTTGGGGTCACTTAGAAATGTCCTTGTTTTTGAAAGAAAAGCAAATGTTTTGTCCATTCAAATAACACCAAATTGATCAGTAATACAGTGTACACATAGTTCATGTTGTAAAGGACTATTGTAGCTGAAAACTGCAGATTTTTTATGGAGTATCTACATAGGCTTACAGAGGCCCATTATCAGCAACCATCACTCCGGTGTTCCAATGGCACGTTGTGTTAGCTAATCCAAGTTTATAATTTTAAAAGGCTAATTGATCGTTAGAAAACCCTTTTGCAATTATATTAGCGAGCTGAAAACTGTTGTTCCGATTAAAGAAGCAATAAAACTGACCTTCTTTAGACTAGTTGAGTATCTGGAGCATCAGCATTTGTGGGTTCGATTACAGACTCAAAATGTCCGGAAACAAATAACTTTAACGCTGTGTACTACTCCCTTCACAGAACAGCGCAAACTGTTTCTAACCAGAATAGAAAGAGGAGTGGGAGGCCCCGGTGCACAACTGAGCAAGAGGACAAGTACATTAGAGTGTCTAGTTTGAGAAACAGATGCCTCACAAGTCCTCAACTGGCAGCTTCATTAAATAGTACCCGCAAAACACCAGTCTCATCGTCAACAGTGAAGAGGTGACTCTGGGATGCTGGCCTTCTGTTTCTCAAACAGCTAGCTGGTAATGTGTTGCATTCACTTGCTATCAGAATTACAAGAGGGAAACTCTGAGAAAATGTTGTTGCCCGAGTTGTGACCTTTTACCTTTTCAACCAAAAGATGACAACACATCCATTTTTGACAACTACAATATGGGTAATGAAGCTTGTTTGACCATATTGTCAATTTTAAGCAAGCTAGCAAACTTTATTATTATAAACAACTTTATTTATTATAAGCAATGTTAGCTAGCTTATCAAGCTAAAATCTTAGTGGTTGTACAATTGTTACAACCAAAAAGTACATTAGTGAAACAAAGTTGTATTTCCGACATCACAACTAGGAAATAGGAAGCTCCGACGAGCATGTGAACACAGCAATAGTCAAAGTTAAAACATCATGGATTTTGTCTCGAGGTTGGACAGCGGACACTACAGGGTTGTTCACATGTTATCGGAGTTATCAGAAGTTCATAGTTCCGACTGTGATGTTTCACTTGAACGACACTCCAAGTCGGAATTACAAGTGGGAAATGTTATTACCCAAGTTGCCGAGTTGTGACGTTTCACCACTGACCTTTAACCTTTTAAACCAAACGATGACAAATCCGTTTTTGACAATTATAAACTTAGCTGTCAATATGAATAATGTAGCTAGTTTGACCATATTGTCAATGTTAATCAAGCTAGCTAACTTTATTATTAGCAATGTATGCTAGCTTATCAAGCTACCTAATATATTTCCCATTGAATAATAGTTCTGACTTCAAAAGCACTTGAACACAATCATGTTGGATTATAACTTCCCACTTCACAGTTCCCCACTTCCCACGACCATGTGGATTCCCCATAATGGTATCTGGCTAGCTAGGTAAAAGTAGAGCCATTTAATGCACTCTATGGTAAACTAAGGTGACCAGATGTCCTCGATTTTGGTGGCCTGTCGCTGGCTAGAGCTGTCTGCGAAAATGTCCCCATTAGCCCAAAATGAAAAAAAGCTACTCTGAAGATAAATTGAGGCTGATATTTCAATAATAAAATGCTGTGTCCAATTAGATGTGCATGTAAAAAAGGGTGTATATCCCTGTGCCAAATTCGTTTATGAGAATGTTTGATCAGTGATACCACCACATGAACAACCATGCCCATGGCCAGCAAGTGCATCCAACAGCATAGACTACCAAACTTGGGGGATTCTGAAATGACTAGATAGGCTAAGATTAAGAACGCTGTGGAGCAGTGATCAATTTCTGTGTTATAATAACGGCATTGAGTTTGTGAAGTTTGTGATAGTAACGGCATTGAGTTTGTGAAGATCGGAACAAAACCCCAGAGACCCATCTGCCTTAAGTATTAATATACAGAGCAAACTCCACTGCCTTTTTCCATGTTGTGCAATGCCGTGCTCAAGCATGAACTCCACCTCACTGCTGAGTTTCTCTCTCTTTTCATGATTCACTGGATAGGCATGTTGTTTGATTGGGGCAGAGTCACCAGTGTCAATGTCATGCTCTAGTGCGTCTGAGTTGGCACATCTGAGGATAAACCCTGATATTCAAAAAGTAGCACAACGATATCACCTTTTTCCTCCTGAGGTAGGTGTGCCACAAAGACATCAAGGTTTTTTTAATCTCTGAGTTACTCAGCCGTCCTGCAGACACAGGGTGTATTGGGTTTTCCTCGTGCTCTTGAGGAATATTATTGTCAAAAGGCCACAGCAGAGGCCACAGGAAGAACATCACTACCAACTTCTCCGCCCGTTCATAGCGGTGAAGTATGGTTTCACATGACACAGCCAGGGTTTTTTCCTGCGCTCCGGTGTGGCTATGATGTAAGGGCCTGAAAAACAAGCTTGTGACCCCAGAACAGGCAACAAAACCAGTACGTGTGTCACCCACATCGAAAGTGCGGCTTTGGGACTGTTGATTGTACCAAACTTTAATTTGCGCTTTCTCCAGATTCTCACTGGCAAACTCACAGGCACCATGCAATCTGTATCGAAAAGCACTAACAAATGTGTTTAAGGTGTCGCCCTGCAATAACTTCTCTCTCAGCAAACTCAAAGGAACTCTGGCATGATGTCCAAACACGAGCTCATTCGGACTAAATGCATTCCAGCTGACTACCTCATGAAGCTGGTTGAGAGAATGCGAAGAGTGTGCAATGCTGTCATTAAGGCAAAGGGTGGCTACTTTGAAGAATCTTAAAAAGGAAACCGCACACTGCTCTTGATAGTATCACTGATATTTAATAAGCTTTAATAAGCTTTACGTATCGGCCTCACGGCCTTCATCAGAGCTTTTAAATCTTAAATATAAAATATACTTTTTGGGTTACTACATGATTCCATACGTGTTATTTCATGGTTTTGATGTCTTCACTATTATTCTACAATGTAGAAAATGATAAAAAAAATATTTAAAAAATGGAATGAGGTGTGTCCAAACTTTTGACTGGTACTTTATATTACTGTGCCTTTAGGCATACAAATAAAGCTTCTTAGTTGTTAATATGATACAAAGGATATTCATAAGATGTGTATGTCCAAGATCAGATGTTCGCACAGGAGGCTTCTTTCCGCCATGTATGGAAATGGCACCCTATGGGCCCTGGTCAGGAAATGGCACTCTATGGGCCCTGGTCAGGAAATGGCACCCTATGGGCCCTGGTCAGGAAATGGCACCCTATGGGCCCTGGTCAGGAAATGGCACCCTATGGGCCCTGGTCAGGAAATGGCACCCTTTGGGCCCTGGTCAGGAAATAGCACTCTATGGGCCCTGGTCAGGAAATGGCACCCTTTGGGCCCTGGTCAGGAAATGGCACTCTATGGGCCCTGGTCAAAAGTAGTGCACTATAGAGAGTACATGGTGCCAATTGGATTGCACACCATGACCCTTACATGAGAGGGTATAAAATATAGACAGTAATATTTGTAATATAATATTCAGATCATTGTTCTCTAGCTTGTTGTGCGCTCACACACTGAGCCACCTCTCAACCTTACAGAAGGAGTGACATCCCATCTCATGCAGAACTTCAGCTGAGTCATCAGAAACAGCATGCCGTGATTGGAAAGCCATGTTGGTGAGTGGGTGGGTCAGAATCAGCAGAGGAGGTTGTGTGTGTGTGTGTGTGTGTGTGTGTGTGTGTGTGTGTGTGTGTGTGTGTGTGTGTGTGTGTGTGTGTGTGTGTGTGTGTGTGTGTGTGTGTGTGTCTGTGCGTGTGTGTGTGTGTGTGTCTGTGCGTGTGTCTGTGCGTGTGTCTGTGTTTGTGTACGTGTGTTTGAGTGAGAGAGAGAGAGAGAGAGAGAGAGAGAGAGAGAGAGAGAGAGAGAGAGAGAGAGAGAGAGAGTATGTGTGTGGGGATTAATAAATATGCATAATCAATTCCTGACCTTCCTTTTGAACTTGAATAGGAAAGAACACATGTTATTCTGGTCTTGCAGCTATCCTCTCAGAAGCAACTTACTACACGTTTCAGTCAAAATAAAGCTGAGTGAACAGTAAGGCGGCTCACTGTATTGAAAATGCATTATTTTTCAACTGCAGACAGTATGCATCGCTGTCAGTCAGTGAGTAAGCCTAAGCAACGTATGCTATAAAAGTCCTATACAAAAAGCTTTTTATCGATTCCTGTAATGAGAGATAATAAACGCTTGCAAATGGTCAGCTTGAATTATCTGCCCAGTCGAATGGTCCCCCAAACAATCAGCTCAGATATAAGTGTAGGTTAAATGTGGTTAACTGCTTCAATGACACCTCATCCATTATTTGTTCACTTTATACATGAGCAGGGTGATGGGTAGGCACGGAAATGAACAGCCTTAGCTACTTGCATTAAAACATCTGCCTTACAAATAAAACAGTATTGGACTCAGGGATGTTTCTGTCACAAAGAGATCAATAAGCAATGTGTTTGGTGTGCTGGACCATACACACACTGCCATGTTCCATCTAATGTGTTCTGCATTGTGTTTGTCAAAGAAACATGAGTTCGCAAAAAACGGGTTATCGCTTCAGTGTGTGTGTGTGTTTCCTTCCAATGCAGTTTTGCAGAGAGGATATACTGTAGCTACAGTACATGGTCAACATAACTACATGTTGAAAGTAAAGGTACATTTATTTTACATTTATAACGGACACACCAATGGAGGAACACAATGCAGATGAATGTGAACTCAACATACAGTAGAAGTACAGTAGGTGATACTCACCCCAAAGTTGTAGCACTGGTTATTAAACACATAACATCATGATATTAATTATTTGCAAAGATTACACTGCAGTATTACATTTGCTACATTGATATCAGAAGTGGGATGGTGCCCAATGGGTGCCATTCTACTACTTTTGACCACAATGTAGCAAATATTATATGCATAGTGGGGAAACAAATACAAACAGAAAGCATTTAAATGGACCCTGCTTACCAATATTATGAGATATCCCAAAGCGTTGAATTTGACAGTTAGGCCTATTGACCTGATATAGCACTTCTAGTCCAGCACTGCAACAAGTGAGCATCCTGAAAAGCTTTACATATTGTACCAGAGGAAAAAAGGAGACAGACAGGTGGCTAACCTATTTAAAATCCATTGGGTTGTTGCCTCCTGAGTGGCACAGCGGTCTAAGGCACTGCAATGCTTGAGGCATCTCTACAGATCCAGGTTTGATCCTGGGCTGTGTCACTGCTGGCCGTGACCATGAGACCGATGAGGAGACGCACAATTGGCCAGCGTCGTCCGGGTTATATGATGAAGAGCATCTGACTGGACATAAACTACTACTACCATATAAAATAATAGTTCTCAATTTCACTCTAATGCATCTATGTGTAAGTAGGCTAAGGTGCAGTCAAGCGCTTTGCTACAATGTAACTGACCCTGCCTTGACTTGTTCATCACTTGCTGCAAATATCACCCCTGCACTAGTCGAGTGTCACACCCTCTCCTCCATCCTCACCCCTCCCCTAGTCAAATATCAACCCTGCACTAGTCGAGTGTCACACCCTCTCCTCACTCCTCACCCCTCCCCTAGTCAAGTATCAATCCTGCACTAGTCGAGTGTCACACCCTCTCCTCCATCCTCACCCCTCCCCTAGCCAAATATCAACCCTGCACCAGTCGAGTGTCACACCCTCTCCCCACTCCTTACCCCTCCCCTAGTCAAATATCATTCCTGCATTAATCAAGAGGCACCTTCTCCTCAACCCTCAAAATCTACAAAGAAATGGTTCATTTACCAAAAAAACTACTTTTTGCAATGGCCATCTCAGTCTCTGGACTTAACCCCATTGAAAACCTGTGATTTGAATTGAAGAAGGCAGTCCATAAGTGCAGATGAGGGATATCAAGGATCTAGAAAGATTCTGTATGGAGGAATGGTCTAACATCACTCCCAAAGTGTTCTCCAACCACATAAAACATTTCATAAAAAAGTGTCGAACAGGTGATCCTATAATTTTGACCCCTAACTTTTAGAGAATTTTTGTTATTACTTGTGAAACAAAATCTCTTTCTCTGAGTAAATGTATTTGTGTATAGCTAAATATAGCTAAGTATTTGTCAAAATTTTTTATAGTCTTTTTTGGTCATCTTTATCAAGGGATCCAATTATTCCGAACCCCGCAAGCTCCTTGCATTTGTAGATACCAGCCATGGAAGGGGGTGAAAAGACTGCATCTACTGTCAGAAAAGGGAGACAGTAGGCTACAGGATAAGACAGGTAATTTTGTGGGAGGACTTTATGAAAATATTATCCAGTTGTCTCTAATAAGGACAACTATTAGGACAGAGAGATAATAGCAAAATCATTTTCAGTGCTGTCAAATTTTTCTATAATGTAGCCTGTTTCTTTGTGATGTTTTCTGTCCTCAGATACAGTGAGTCGTAAAAGCCTGTCCACAGACGAAAAGGTCCCAATGAGTGTCCCAAGATAATATTTTTACTTTATTTATTTAACTAGGCAAGTCAGTTAAGAACACATTCTTATTTACAATGACAGCCTAGGAACAGTGGGTTAACTGCCTTGTTCAGGGGCAGAACAACTGATTTTTACCTTGTCAGCTCAGTGATTTGATCTAGCAACCTTTCGGTTACTGGCCCAGCACTCTAACCACTAGGCTACGGATTATATGTGTACCTATGTTAGCAAATGTTGTATACAGTTAAAAGTCACACACAATGTATAACCCTATCACAATTGGAGCAGGCCAACCCTGCTGCTGGAGGTCTGTAGGCTTCTGTTCAAGTCCTGCACTAACACACCTGATTCAACATATCAAACCTAATGAGTTGACAATCAAGTGTGCTATTACTGGGCTGGAATAGAAGTCTGCTCACCCAGTAGATCAGGGATAAGTGGAGCAAGGTTGACCAATGCAGGAGTGGACTTTTTTATGTTCACCTGGAATGATGCTTTAGTATTAATAGACTACTTGTTACTACTCAATTGAATACTGCATTGTTCTTTGGACTAAGAGGTCCAACCTTTACAAACAAGTTATCTTATTTGTACATTTTGAAATGTTATGAAATAAAGTGTTGATTCTTTGAAGTGAAGTGTTTAAACTTGTTTTAATTGTTGAATCACAGATCACAATCCTGCAATGAAGTGGGGAAAGGGATCTGTCCCTAATTTGTCTGTGTTTCTGTGTTGTATTCTAAAATGAGCATTGCCTTTTTGTCCAGTTATAAGCTCTCCAATCTGTTTTATCAGAACATCAGCCATGTGTACCCATTTTGCAGCTTGTCACATGGCATGCATCGTCAACGCAGCCATAGGCTTACAGCATGTCAGCACTACTGGCCTTATGGGCATGTGCAATGCACCCCTTATCATTGTACATCTGAAGCAGAGAATAGCTAAACTCACACGTTGTTTACACATACTTGAGTATATGTTGTCAATTTAAAATGATACAGGTAGAAAATATTTATGAGGCTAACCATACCAGATTTTTTCTGGTAATCATGTGGTCCTAGCAGTACCACAGGTTTTTTGACTGAGACTATGGTCCTGTTGTCACGCTCCTCTTCCTGGAAATGACTGGACCAAAGCGCACCGTGGTACGTGTTCACGATATTTTATTTAAATCAGAACACTTGAACAAAAATAACAAAGAGAAAAACAAACAGTTCTGTAAGGTAACTAAACTATACAGAAAACAACTACCCACAAACACAGGTGGGGAAAGGCTGCCTAAATATGATTCCCAATCAGAGACAACGATAGACAGCTGTCCCTGATTGAGAACCACACCTGGCCAAACACAAAGAAATAGAAAACATAGAAATAAAGAAACTAGAATGCCCACCCTAGTCACACCCTGGCCTAACCAAAATAGAGAATAAAAGCCTCTCTATGGCCAGGGTGTGACACCTGTGGTAACTGAAACAATGAAAATGAGTTTAAACCAATAAAACCTATTGACATACAGTACTGTCATTAAAAATACGATGGGAAAAAAAGATGACTGTAAAGAATGAATTGTAATAACAAAGGAATTATGTATACTTGATTATCAATCGTTCCATTTGATACGTTGAATCGGGTGTTAGTGCTGGGCTGGAACAGAAGCCTGCACACCCAACAGACCTCCAGCAGCAGGGTTGGCCTGCCCAGTTGTAATAGGGTTATACATTGTCTGTGACTTTTAACTGTATACAACATTTGCTAACATAGGTAGACATATAACCCATGGTATACAGGATATACCCTCAGTCTGAAGCGATATTCATTGGGACCACTTCATCTGCGGACAGGCTTTCACAGCTCTCCATATCTGAGAACAGAGAACATCACATAGAAGCATGCTTCATTATAAAAAAAATTAGACAGCACCAAATATTATGTTGCTATTTTCTCTTTGTCCATTAGTTTTCCTTACTAAGGACTGGAATTGGAGAATCTTTTGATAATGTCCTCCCACAAAAGGATGGAAGCAAAAGTCATTCCGTTACCTAAGAATAGTAAAGCCCCCTTTACTGGCTCAAATAGCCGACCAACCAGCCTGTTACCAACCCGTAGTAAAAGTTTTGGAAAAAATGGTGTTTGACCGGATACAATGCTATTTTACAGTAAAGAAATTGACAACAGACTTTCAGCATGCTTATAGGGAAGGACATTCAACAAGCACAGCACTTACACAAATGACTGATGATTGGCTGAGAGAAATTGATGATAAAAATATTGTGGGAGCTGTTTTGTTAGACTTTAGTGCGGTTTTGACATTATTGATCATAGTCTGCTGCTGGAAAAACATATATGTTATGGCTTTACATCCCCTACTGTATTGTGGATAAAGAATTACCTGACTAAAGAACACAGAAGGTGTTCTTTAATGGAAGCCTCGCAAAAATAATCCAGGTAAAATCAGGAATTCCCCAGAGCAGATGCCTAGGTCCTTACTTCAATCTTTACTAACTGTCACACCCTGATCTGGTTCAGGTTTCCACCAGGTGTCTCTTATTTTCCCCCATTATCCCCTGTGATATTTATATCTGCCTTTTCTGATTTGCTGTTGCCAGTTCATCTTGTTATGTCAGGTCTTACCAGCATTTTCCCCATTTCTCCCACTCTCAAGTTTTGTTTTCTAGTCTTCCCGTTTTTGACCCTGAGTCCACCTGCCACTTTGCCCCTGATTGACTTGGCCTTGGATTACGAACCTTTGCCTGCACTTGACCTGCCCTTTGCCCACTCCTTTGTATAATAAATATTCTGAGGATCGTACTATCCGCCTCCTGTGTCTGCATCTGGGACATATCCTGAGTTGTGATGCTAACATGCCTTTGAGTATAGCCAGTGTGTCTATGTATGCGGATGACTATGTATGCGGATGACAACACTTAAGAGGTGCAGTTAGTTTCAGAATGGGTGGCAAGGAATAAGTTAGTACTAAATATTTCAAAAACTAAAAGCATTGTATTTGGGACAAACCATTCAAATAACACAAATAGTGTGGAAATTGAGCACGTTGGGGTGACTAAACTGCTTGGAGTAACCCTGGATTGTAAACTGTCATGGTCAAACATATTGATTCAATAGTAGCTAAGATGGTGAGAAGTATGTCCATAATAAAGCGCTGCTCTAACTTCATAACAGCACCATCAACAAGCCTGGTCCTACGGGCTTTAGTTTTGTCACACATAGACTACTGTGCAGTCGTGTGGTCAGGTGCCACAAAGACGGACTCAGGAAAATTGCAATTGGCTCAGAACGGGGCAGCACGGCTGATCCTTGAATGTACACAGAAAGCAAACAATAATAATATGCATGTCAATCTCTCCTGGCTCAAAGTGGAGGAGAGATTGAATTCCTCAGTACTTGTATTTGTGAGTGGTATTGACATGTTGAAAGCACCGAGCTGTCTGTTTAAATGACTAGCACTCAGCTTAAACACCCATGCAGAGGGGGCATGTCTTTTGGCGACGGAGGGGATGGGATAACTATACAAACTACCCTTACTAGTGTTAGTTTAACAACCAGGACAATGGCAGTGTCACAAGAAAGGGACACAAAGAAATTGGACTTCTTTTGCCTAAAAGAATGGTCAAAATGAAGAAATCACCTTACCACACGTACCAACACACAGGTGTGATCATTCTACAGTGGTCCCTGTAGTTACGATCAAACCGGTGTGATTAGAACACTTATTTAGAACGGACAGTTTCGAATGACGCAACAATCAGCATTTGAGCTGGCCACACTTTTTTCAGAAACATTTTGCACAAACACAGTCCTTACAAAGTTATGTCCAGAATGTGAGCAGTTTATTTTTGGATGCAATGTTCGGACATTCACAGAAGTAGCTACTGCATAACACAATCATCCAAACAGGAAAAATGTACTAACTGTGGAAAGATTGACATAACACAAGCGGTCGTATTTGTATAACTCTCTCTGACAAAGTACAATATGAATTAGCTAATATAAATTACTATTTATAAATAATCACATCACGGGTGAGCTCACCATTGATCAAAAATAATTGAGTAAAACACTCCAGAAATCGAAAGTAATCCGACAATGGGTCGTTTCTGCGCGATGCCATGCTTTTTCCCCCTCACAGAAACCAAAGATAATAAGAGGAGACAAGATGAGTTTGGTCTCTTAATAGTATGCATGTTCAAGATGGGGGGGGTGTCGTCCACCATCGTTCACATCCCACCATTAATTTCCGGAAGTCCTCAAAATCTGTGAAGCCTTACTCATCTAATTTTGTTATAACATCTTTGGTCCAACAGACAATTACGTAAAACCCAGAATGCATTGTGTGTCAAGAAACATGGCTACACACAGCTGGAATTAGCTTAGCTCATCATAATCAGAACAACCTTCAAAAAAGTATTTTACACACATATGTGCCCATTACAATCTATGCAAGAATCGGAATGCATGAAAACAATTGGGAAGTGCTTGGGGAATTTTGTCCGGGTCAGAAATGTCCCAAAAATGTATTGTCCGCGAAAGTAAAAATAACAATTTTTTATATGAATGAATGAGGAGGCGGAACAGACCTCAATTCAAACTGTTCTTAGAAAATAAAACTAGTTAGAAAATCATTTGAAATTGAAGTTGAAACAGCATATAAATTAAAACAGGCTAAGTGCCTTGTTTTTAGGACATCGCGGATTAAATGTACTGTTGAGTAACAATCACATTCTGGAACGGAGAGAACGTTCTAACATCGCGTACATAGAAAAACTCACGCTGTGGCGACCGTTACGGAACCCAAACCGGGCTACGCGCGTGCGCCATATTGCATAAATGTATTTTGTCCCCCCACACCAAACGCGATCACGACACGCAGGTTAAAATATCAAAACAAACTGAACCAATTATATTAATTTTGGGACAGGTAGAAAATCATTATATCTATCCTACCCTGCCTTTCTAAGGTCTTCGAAAGCCAAGTCAACAAACAGATTACCGACCATTTCGAATCCCACCATACCTTCTCCGCTATGCAATCTGGTTTCAGAGCTGGTCATGGGTGCACCTCAGCCACGCTCAAGGTCATAAACGATATCTTAACCGCCATCGATAGGAAACAATACTGTGCAGCCGTATTCATTGACCTGGCCAAGGCTTTTGACTCTGTCAATCACCACATCCTCATCGGCAGACTCGACAGCCTTGGTTTCTCTAATGATTGCCTCGCCTGGTTCACCAACTACTTCTCTGATCGAGTTCAGTGTGTCAAATCGGAGGGTCTGTTGTCCGGGCCTCTGGCAGTCTATGGGGGTGCCACAGGGTTCTATTCTTGGACCGACTCTCTTCTCTGTATACATCAATGATGTCGCTCTTGCTGCTGGTGAGTCTCTGATCCACCTCTACGCAGACGACACTATTCTGCATACTTCTGGCCCTTCTTTTGACACTGTGTTAACAACCCTCCAGGCGAGCTTCAATGCCATACAACTCTCCTTCCGTGGCCTCCAATTGCTCTTAAATACAAGTAAAACTAAATGCATGCTCTTCAACCAATCACTGCCTGCACCTGCCCGCCTGTCCAACATCACTACTCTGGACGGCTCTGACTTAGAATATGTGGACAACTACAAATACCTAGGTGTCTGGTTAGACTGTAAACTCTCCTTCCAGACTCACATCAAACATCTCCAATCCAAAGTTAAATCTACAATTGGCTTTCTATTCCGCAACAAAGCATCCTTCACTCATGCTGCCAAACATACCCTTGTAAAACTGACCATCCTACCAATCGTCGACTTCGGTGATGTCATTTACAAAATAGCCTCCAAAACCCTACTCAATAAATTGGATGCAGTCTATCACAGTGCCATCCGTTTTGTCACCAAAGCCCCATATACTACCCACCACTGCGACCTGTACGCTCTCGTTGGCTGGCCCTCGCTTCATACTCGTCGCCAAACCCACTGGCTCCAGGTCATCTACAAGACCCTGCTAGGTAAAGTCCCCCCTTATCTCAGCTCGCTGGTCACCATAGCAGCACCTACCTGCAGCACGCGCTCCAGCAGGTATATCTCTCTGGTCACCCCCAAAACCAATTCTTCCTTTGGCCGCCTCTCCTTCCAGTTCTCTGCTGCCAATGACTGGAACGAACTACAGAAATCTCTGAAACTGGAAACACTTATCTCCCTCACTAGCTTTAAGCACCAGCTGTCAGAGCAGCTCATAGATTACTGCACCTGTACATAGCCCAAACAACTACCTCTTTACCTACTGTATTTATTTATTTATTTTGCTCCTTTGCACCCCATTATTTCAATCTCTACTTTGCACTTTCTTCCACTGCAAACCAACCTTCCAGTGTTTTTTTACTTGCTATATTGTATTTACTTCGCCACCATGGCCTTTTTTATATTTTTATTTATTTATATATATATTTTGTTTGCCTTCACCTCCCTTATCTCACCTCACTTGCTCACATTGTATATAGACTTATTTTTCACTGTATTATTGACTGTACATTTGTTTTACTCCATGTGTAACTATGTGTTGTTGAATGTGTCGAACTGCTTTGCTTTATCTTGGCCAGGTCGCAATTGTAAATGAGAACGTGTTCCTAATTTGCCTACCTGGTTAAATAAAGGTTAAATAAAAAATAAATAAATAAAATTAAACATTTATGGCAATTTAGATAGTTAGCTTGCACTTCCTAGCTAATTTGTCTTATTTAGCAAGCTTGCTGTTGCTAGCTAATTTGTCCTGGGATATTGTTACGAGAATTATGTTCTCAATGTTCATAAACCCAATTCGATGACCTACTCAGTCTGAAACCCAGGATTTGAAATAAACTGGTTGAAATGAATCAGACGGAGGCCCAGCTTCGTTAGTCAGAAAGTTTATTTACGAGAGCGCTGCTTAGTTGTACAAAACCATTCATTTTATACTGGCTTCTTACGCACATACTTTCACACACATACATTAGGTATCCTATGCACACATTGTCCTGCTACCCAGCCGACAAAAATTAGGGGAGTCCGTGAGAATCACTCCCCGTCGTCCCTCAAGATAGGGAGACCCTGGGAAGTACTCTCAGTGGGCCCCAGCCAAGGTTGGCACCGAATCTTGCTCAGACAGTCTGTGTTTAAGAGACTTTAGAGACATATTGTTATATTGTTTAACCCTAATTCTGACTAAAACTACACACATCATTTATTATAATTTTACTGACTAACACTACACACGTAATTGATTATTATGTTATGATTCTAATCAATTTCATACAATTAGATAGCTTCAGGGTGGAATGTTCTAGTCAGTCTTTTAAACCTGTAAATTCCATCAACAGATATAAACGTTGAGTTGTTATTTTACCTGAAATGCACAAGGTCCTCTGCTCCGCCAATTAATCCACACATAAAACGGTCAATCGAATCGTTTCTGGTCATCTCTCTTACTTCCAGGCTTTTTCTTCTCTTGACTTTATATTGCGATTGGCAACTTTCATAAATTAGGTGCATTACCGCCACTGACCTCGTTTGTCTTTCAGTCACCCACGTGGGTATAACCAATGAGGAGATGGCACGTGGGTACCTGCTCCTATAATCCAATGAGGAGATGGGAGAGGCAGGACTTGCAGCGCAATCTGCTTCAAAAATAGAACTGATTTCTATTTTAGCTCTTGGCAACGCAGACGCTCATTGGCACGCGTGAGCAGTGTGGGTGCAATAATTGAATAACATAGATTTCTACATTTATTTTGCACCTCTCACGCACGCGACGTGAGCGGTGTAGTCAGCCTGTTAGAGATATTTGGAACTCACACATGAAAGGGTTAAACATTGACCCAGAATTTAGGAAAGCATCACAAAATGACTGGTATAAGTGGGCTCAGTACACGGCACAGAAACATAGAATGGATAATTGAATCTTATGTAGCAAATCTCCTATGTCAGATCTACTAATAGTACCTGAACCTGCGAAGTTTGAAGAATGTAAAAAAAATACAAAAATATCGATGTAATAAGAGAAAATACTGCAATCCTTGGTGTAATATAGAATGCAGAAAAGCACTAGGTAGCACTACAAGAAATATGGTAATAAATACAACTTGTGAGGGAGAAAGTGAATGTGCTGTTTATGACATCAGAACAAAATGGGATGGACCTCAAAATAATAGACATACTGTGGTAAATGGAAAATATGAATGCTTCTATAGTTCTCAAGATAAAGGGATAGATTTAGGGAATACAACACTAGAGTGTCACACCATTTGGCTATTAGAAACTGCAGGGGTTTGAAAATTTGGTGACAAAGGCGTAATCACATATGTGAGAGGGTCATGCGGAAGAATAACTAATGTAAGTCCATTTTTATCAATTCTAAAAAAAAAACAAGAGAAAAATAAACTGTTGAATGTTTTACCAACAAAATGGACAGGACTTTGTACATTTGTTAGCGCAATACAGCAGGCTACCATTATTGATTCACAACGACAGAACAGTCCAGAACAGACTATGAGAGGCACACAGTACTACACAGAGCCATGACTACATGGAACTCTATTCCACATCAGATAACTGATGCAAGCAGTAAATAAAATAAAAAAAGCAGATATAAATGCACCTTATGGAACCGCTGGGACTGTGAAGCAACAGAAACATAGGCACAGACACATGCATACACACACATGATAACATACGCACTAACATACGCACAACACTTAGTGTGTTGTGAAATCTGTTATGAATGTATTGTAATGTCTTTCAAATTGTATAACTGCCTTCATTTAGCTGGACCCCAGTAAGAGTAGCTGCTGCCTTGGAAGCAGCTAATGGGGTCCATAATAAATACAAATATCTGTCCTATTCAGTTGCCTACTCTCTCACTTCTCCGACAACTGGAGCTGCAGTCCTTTCACCCCCTTCTATGGCTACAAATGTATGGGGCTTGTGGTTTTAATTTACAATGATACATACATCAAGTAAGCTAGCTAATAGGAAGTTATATCTAGCTAATGATATTTGATTCACTTAGCTATAGAGTAAAGTTATCTAGCAAGCATCTTATACACAGTGGCCTACTAAGTGTAGGTAGCTAGTTAATGTATTTACATGAATAGGTTCTCCCACTGCCTCAGTTTTTTGGGGTTCTTAGAAAATTTTTATAATCTGCTTTTAGCTTGTATTTCGGCCAATTGTGAATAAAAGAGTGCAAGGGTAAGGGGTGAGAAGAACTGTGGCTTGACTAGAACAGTGGTGATAAGTGACTAGGGTGATGGTTGAAGAGGAGGTGTTGACTGACTAGTCTCTAGTGTGTTGATATTTGATTAAGGGAGGCTTGAAGAGGAAGAGTGACACTAGACTTGTGCAGGCTTGAGACACAACAAGGGGAGGGGACGTCTGAGAAGGAGGAAGGAGAGAGTTCCTAATATGTATTCCGTACCACAACTTCCGCACGCTGCACGAGGTGGAACTTCGAACGTAGGCAAAAACTGCTTCTCCAAAAAAATCCCCGATCACACTATAGGTGACGTCATGGTCACGTTGGCTTATGGTTCAAAACACTTGGAACTCGGAAATCTCCGACTTCAGTACATTCAAGACATCTGGGAACCGTTTTGAAAGGTCATCCAACTCGGAATTCAAACTCGGGCCTCTTTCTAAAGGTCGACTTTCTGACCTGAAGATCACTGAAGTCATGATTTCCAAGTTCCCGGTTGTCTTGAACACAACATAGCTAAACTCACGTCTTCGTCTCGCGACGAACTGCACATGTGCAGGCAGTCAAATCAAAGTCAGATATTACAACGTGTCAGTTTTTTCCACTTTCATGGGGTTCGCGTAATAACATGTTCAACTACTTAAGACATTGGCTCGAATCTAAGTTGTGCCTTTAGATTTCTAGAAAACTAATAACCAAGGAAGATTGTTAACTTCCCTCATTGACTTCTCAAAAAACGGCCTAGTCAATTTGGTCTGTTTCGCAAGCTTAGAAACCAGTGTTCCAAGTTTCGCTTCTGAACTTTTTTTCGATTCCTCAATTCCGTATGGTCCTAAACGAAGCAAGAATAACAACAACCAGTCAGTATCATTTCGAAACTAACGTTATCCATATCAAGCTTAGGCTATACATCGCCAAAAGAAACGCCAATGACTTGGTAACAAATCATTTAGAAAATATAGAATTAAGACAGATACTAGTCAGGTAGGAGATTCCTAGATAACGTTAGCTGCGCTCGGTTGGTCTGCTCCAAACTATTGTGGCGATTGTAAATATTGCATCAAGAAATCAAACAGGTCACTGATAGCATACAACATAGTTTGCGTTTCGCACGTCCATTTTTATTTTGACAACTCACATTTCTTCGAAAGGCAATGTCTAGAATGCTGAGCAAGGATCTCCCGGATATCGAGGTATAAGGCTACTGTAAATGCATTGTTATTCTGCTCTATCAAATACTGCTGTATCAGAAACGTTAAATCGCATTTTTGCTGCCGTGTCACTGTTATCACATTATGCATGTATTCGATATCGAAATAAGTGTCATTATTGACAGTATAAATTACATTATTGTCATGTATTTATAATTCAGGTGCTTTACCAATACAAAGAGCTTGTTTTGGTGTGCTTGTATGAGGAATAGATCTTTGTTTCCCACTAAAACAGTTGTTGAAAAAAATCTGCTTTATCACAGCAACTACCCCATCATACTTGCAAGACAGTTTAAAATAATGCTAAGTTAACGTTGAATAATGGGTTATTGATATTTTGTTGTGGCAGAGATTTTCAGATGTTTTTTCACTGTGGACAAAAGGGATGCCTTGAAGTTATTGGGGCAAAGTTTATCCTGTGGGTGTTGGTTTGTTTGTTTTGAGTTAGAGTGTATGTAGTTTGTTGTGATGTGTTTTGGAAATAATACAATAGAATGGAATATAAAATGGGATATAATATTCAAATAGACCTTATTGTTTTGCAAAGCAAACAAATGGCATATCATCTGTTGCTTTCTTGAGTCAAACCCAGGCAATGGATGTCTATTGCTGTATTGTTGGCTTTATGCTTCACCTGGTATTGAATCAAAACTAAATTATTTATCATGTTTCCATTATACATGCCCATTTTTCTTCCATTATGAAATCCATCACTACTGTGTATGGAATTACTTAAATCAATTAAATGATCAACTTTATTATAAATGCAACAACCACAAACACGCTTGCAAATACGAGGAAGGGATCAGTTTAGGAAATCCTATTTTACCAGGAGTATTTCTTATTCATTATGGACTGAATGTAAAGTCTATTGCGTTTAATACCATCCACAAGTGTTCTGTTCCGCTAACTAACACACCATAGAGATCATGTGGACATCACATGGTCATTTCACTGTTCACTTCTGCTGCCTGTTCCAGTGGAATGTGCAGGCTATAGGCAAGGGTCAACTTATCACTTCCTGAGACATTGGAGGAAACTTGCTGTTGTCTAATCCGTTGCTGTGTGTGTTGGGACTTGTGCATGCTTCTCTACAAGTGTAAACAAGCATTACTTTGCAGCATGCAGTACATAAGAATGTTTGTGAATGACCTATGCTCCCCAAAGAGCAATTCATTTAAGTAAGTAAGTCATGGAGTACTCAAACTCACATGTTTAAGCATAATAATTGTAGCGTCTACAATTTGACCAAAAGGACAATAAAGGGTATGTTGATGATTGAGAAATCTAATGGCTTTAACTACTTGGCTAGTAGATAATTGAAAATGTGTAAACCGTTTGCAAGGAAAATGCATCTGAGGTGCAAAGGTTTTATCCCTGAGTGAACTCGGATTAATGTTTTGCTCTTGAGACTGAGAGCCAATAAGTCAATGGGGTTTCCTGCTGAGGAAGGAGAGGCCCCCAAGAGGTGGTGGTTATCCTGGAACACTAAACACTGTACATTTCTTGGAAGAAGGGTTTTAAGTTTCACATTGCAATTGGCTCTGTCTTTCCACATGTTATTTTTCCCAGGCTAGTGAGAGATGGGTGTGTTAGTTCATTGTCGTCTTGTTGTATGAAATTGATCTATCAATGACTTTGTGGTTTCAATAGCCTCCACATCTATTAAAATGGTTACTTGTTCTTAGAGACAAAGTTAAGTAAAAATGTGGGTCTGGTTTAGCCATGACTTGTAAGGTTAATGTTTTCCCTTTGGTCAACACCCACTGTTCCCGAGGGTGGAATAAGTTGAGGAATCCTGAGTAGGATAGATAACTGAAGCTATTCCATAGGGCTGTGTGCAGGTGTTAAGCAGAATATCAGGGTTGCTGTTGCAGTTCTATATTTATTTCCATGAATCCACTTGGAGTAGTCTACTATAAGATTTCATCCTTTGTATCTTTGGGTATTATGGGGCGGCAGGTAACCTAGTGGTTAGAGCGTTGGGCCAGTAACTGAAAGGTTGCTAGATCGAATCCCCGAGCTGACAAGGTAAAAATCTGTTGTTCTGTCCCTGAACAAGGCAGTTAACCCACAGTTCTTAGGCCGTCATTGTAAATAAGAATTTGTTCTTCACTGACTTGCCTAGTTAAATAAATATTCTAATGAGCTTTGCCCCCAAAACTGGAGCAAATTTGGTTGGACCGGACCAAATCTGTACCAATCGTAGATGTCTATGTTTCACAAGTTTGGACAGTACAGTAGAGTACAGCACAGCAAAGTACTGTTGCTAATCAGGACCTTAATTGGTTCCTCTCCCTGCCTGACTGCCTCAAACCTTCGGGGGGGTGGAAGTCTGTGTGTGTAATAGGACTGTTCCTTCTCACTTCATATGACCTGACCTCGGGACGAATTCCTCACCCCTCTCTAACTTGTCAGTGCCTCCCTCTTTAGGAGCCATGATATTTACAGTAACAATAACATGTTTAACAGAATATAAACTTTCTGCACTCCCCCTTGTCTCACTCAGTAACTTTCCAAACACCTAGTTCTCATCCACCCTCCATTGACTCCAACACTCCTTATACATGTAAAGTAATCAATAGATTCTGGTATGGTTACATGAATACGTATATTTCAAGCTAGAATTCAACAGTACAGTAAAGAAAAGTGTAGTAGAATAATGTAAAATCGCCAACCCTAGCCTCTGTGAAGTGAATAGCAAAGCATCTTTCCCTAGAGCCAGTTCAATTTTGACATTATAGTGTTGTTTACCTAAAAATATCTGATATTATTTAGCTTTTTAGCACACTTTAGTCGCTTGGATCTAGCTGGCTTAAAAAGCCTTGGTTCAACGCTGGACTGAGGGAATCTAATGGAACCTTTTATGAAGGCAGTAGCCACAGTGGAGTGCAGTAAGTCAAACCCTTCATTAGCATCTTTATTCAGGGACTAATGGCAACAGTGACGTGACCTTCTTCCTGCCTCTGCACTTAAAACCATCACTAAACTACTCCTGCCTGCCATTGGAAATGGCTTTTTAAATCTCATTATAATTGCCATCTCTGGTGCAATTAAATACTAAAAAAAATTCTCCTGCAAGCCATCCCGTCCTCCTGTCATGTCTTATTTTAATATCCACGGACAGCACCCAGGCACTCATATCAGTTAAATGTGTAGCATGTCTTTTGTGTGTGCATGTAAATGATTAAAACCTTTCTGGATTTCTATTAGAGTTGATATAAAGAACCCAGAGAGTGTGTTCCCCTATGGCTCAGTCGGTAGTAGATTAACACGGGTAATCGGGATCCCGAGAGTTTCCCGGGAACACTCTTTGTTTACATTTCCCAAAATAATAAAATGACCCAGGAAATAAATGTAAAAAATGCCCCAATGTTGCACTAATGCAATTCCACAAAATACTCAACATGCGCAGCAGCAGATTAGCAAAACATTTAATGGCACATTATCCGAATAGGTTGTCGCGTGGAAGCTTTTAGCCTACCGTATTTACTTCAAACAAAGTTGCCATAAATTAAAAGCACACACATAATTGATACTGCTGGACTGTACAACCGACTCGAATGCAGTTAATAAACCCTACAGGAAACCCATACAGTATAGCCTACAAAAGAACATGTGCCTCTTTGAGCTGTCATTGTTGACTCTTGACTCAACAACAATTGACTCTTCAGACTCTTCAGAAACTCCCAAATTTAATAGGCCTATGCACAATTCACTACACATGCTTTCCTGTCGCATACATGACGTCGTAACAATTCAGACAGGCATGAGTGAAAATTCTATCTTCTCCTGTCACACTGAAACCCAACATCCTGACTCCTGTCTTTCATGAAAATTCCTAACTTCATTCTGTAATCCATAGGCTGCATTATCAAAGCACGTCTCTTACTTATTTATGCACTGTCTGGTATTGCTGCCCATTTGAGAGCTTCGGTAGAGAATGTGTTCAACAAACAGTATAAGATTAGATATGGATATTTTTAAAACCGAGTTGGTCCCGGTTTAGATATTTAAACTATTCCCATTGTTAATTTCCCGTTATCCACGAGCTGATCTGCTATCTGTATAATCATCAACTCCATTTAGCCAAGTATAGGAGATATTCTGTCATTTGTTGAAGGAGGTTATCTAGCAAGCTTAGCAACTTTGGTCAATTGACTTTTTTGTTTGACTGCTGTTACAAAGTTTGTGTGCTATACTAATTTTATGTGATGTCGGCGCTCCTGTCTGGCCAAACTAGTCGCCGCTCAACTCCATCATAAATTGTGAAGTTGAGTTTAGTCGGTTATGTCGAGATCGCTACTGCTGAAATGCGCTGAATTAATTTAGGAACATGATAACGCTCTGAATTCATGAATGGCCTGTTTCCCAATTCACAACATTGTCATTGGCAGTCAAAGATAGAGTAACTATCATTACTAAATATCAGTTTAATTTGCACTAAAATCTTTACATTGTGGCGCAGCCAAGCCGACATGGTGGCGCAGCACCTCTCTTATTTGGGGAGAACCCTGGCATAGTGACCATATCTTGGTTTTGAATAGCTTTAAATAGGCTTTTTTTTTGGTGCTATTTCTTGGGACTCTCGGGATAATTATGAATTATTCCCGGTACTGAAACTTGCTAGATTTTCGTGAAAATCGGAATCCATAGTTTGTTAAGCATCGCGCTTTCACGGCCAGGGATGTAGGTTAGATTCCCGGGGCCACCCATACGTAAAATGTATGCACGCATGACTGTGGTGGCTTATGAGTTGCTTACATGGTGTAGGAAATGGACATCTACATTATTTATTGTTTTACATTTAATCCATGGCATCCTCAAGGGCCAATTGGGGCCAACAAAGATAATCGTCTCAGATCTTTAAAAATGCTATATGAGGATGTGTATTGTAAAACTATTATTGAATGAGGCAGTTTCAGTCCCAGTCAAATAAGCATATTGTGGTGAGATAAACAGCTAGAGGGAATTTATGTAAGGCATTTGCGGTGATAATCTTCAACATCTTGCTGAGTGTACTAGGTACGTGGAGGCACTGGTATCATTTCAAACATACACACACCCAGACAAGCACATCTCAGAAGTGACACCCAAACCGGTGGACCGGTAATTGCACTCCTGGCCAGGTTTGCTCAGATTGCGCTTTTAATCAATCAACAAAGCAGAGATGATCCTTGGGCTTGTCAGAGAGAGAGAGAGAAAAGAGAGGCAGAGAGAAAGGGGGGGGGGGGCTTGAGAACAGCCAGCCGAGACTGTGTCCTCTCCTTTTCCTCCACTGCACAATTTACTGCCACCTCTGTACCCTAGGGGAGGAGAGCAGTCTCACCTGATCACATGTGACCCCTCTGTCTGCTGCAATCTCCGTCCGCAAACTCAATCCCCTCTGTGGAGTTCATCCCCTAGCCCCCCCCCCCCCCAGACACCAGGCAAGGCAGGGCTGGCTTGGCTTGGCTTGGCTTGCTTACACACCCAGATAGCATGTGGCATATTGAACTTTTTTTTCTTTCCTTCTCCTCATTACCCCTCCCTCCCTCTGCCTCCATCCTTTCCTCAGAGAGCCTCAGATAAGACCTGAGACTAGACTCACTCGGTCATCAAGCCCTGATTTCTTTTACACTTCATTTACCTTCTGCTTCTGTGCTAATTGATTTCCGAGCCTCAACATGGCCAGGGACACTTTTCAAAGGCCATGTAATGAGCCTTTGGCACATAGTGCCCATTACCAAAATTAAAGCCTGTTACCGTAGCGAGCGCATGGTTTGTTTCAGGCATCCACAGTATTCCCCTGTCTGTCTGTCTCCGTCTGTCTGTCTCACTCCCTCCCTCTTTCTCTCTCTCGCTCTTTCACACATACGCACAGACACACACGTACAAACACACAAAACTCACACATAAAACACACTAACAACAATCACACAGTAAATGGCAGGAGCCTTTACCAGGGGATGCCTATGCTTTATGAACTATTGTCGTTGGTTGCCTGGTTCGTTTAACTTGGTGCTGCAATGCCAGGAAGTGAGTGCAACTGATCTGTACTCTGGGACTAGCTTCTTTCACTGTAGCTGGCTCAGTCTGTAGGGGCTAGCAGATGGCCTGTGATAGTCTATTTCATCTCTTTTGATTCAGTGTCTTTTAAGTCTGGGAAGAGAATACATGTTGAGTTTGGTGGGAAAGACAGTTACTTTGATGTCAAGAGAGAATGTAAATGCACTATGTACAGTTGAAGTCTGAAGTTTACATACACCTTAGTCAAATGCATTTAAACTCAGTTTTCACAATTCCTGACATTTAATCCTAGTAAAAAGTCCCTGTCTTAGGTCAGTTAGGATCACCGCTTTATTTTAAGAATGTGAAATGTCAGAATAATAGTAGAGAAAATTATTTATTTCAGCTTTTATTTCTTTCATCACATTCCCAGTGGTCAGAAGTTTACATACACTCAATTAGTATGTGGTAGCATTGCATTTAAATTGTTTAACTTAGGTCAAACGTTTCGGGTAGCCTTCCACAAGCTTCCCACATTAAGTTGGTCGACTTTCGTCCTTATCCTCCTGACAGAACTGGTGTAACTGAGTCAGGTTTGTAGGATCATTGCTCGCACATGCTTTATTTTGGGTGGGGGGATTGAGGTCAGGGCTTTGTGACGATCCTCTCCAATATCTTGACTTTGTTCTTAAGCCATTTTGCCACAACTTGGAAGTATGCTTGGTGTCATTGTCCATTTGGAAGACCCATTTGCGACAAAGTTTTAACTTCCTGACTGATGTCTTGAGATGTTGCTTCAAAACTCCACATAATAGATATTTTTTTAAGTGCACCAGTCCCTCCTGCAGCAAAGCACCCCCACAACATGATGCTGCCACCCCCTATGCTTCACGGTTGAGATGGTGTTCTTCGGCTTGCCAGCTTCCCCCTTTTTCCTCCAAACATAACAATGGTCATTATTGCCAAACAGTTCTATTTTTGTTTCATCAGACCAGAGTACATTTCTCCAAAATGTACGGTCTTTGTCCCCATGTGCAGTTGCAAACTGTAGTCTGGCTTTTTTATGGCGGTTTTGGAGATGTGGCTTCTTCCTTGCTGAGCGGCCTTTCAGGTTATGTCAATATAGGACTCGTTTTACTGTGGATATAGATACTCTTTCTCCAGCATCTTCACAAGGTCCTTTTGCTGTTGTTCTGGGATTGATTTGCACTTTTCGCACCAAAGTACGTTCATCTCTAGGAGGCAGAACATGTCTCCTTCCTGAGCGGTATGACGGCTGCGTTGTCCCATGGTGTTTATACTTGTGTGCTATTGTTTGCACAGTTGAACGTGGTACCTTCAGGCGTTTGGAAATTGCTCCCAAGGATGAACCAGACTTGTTTGTGTCTACAATTTTTTTTCTGAGGTCTTGGCTTATATCTTTTGATTTTCCCATGATGTCAAGCAAAGAGGCACTGAGTTTGAAGGTAGGCCTTGAAATACATCCACAGGTACACCTCCAATTGACTCAAATGATGTCAATTAGCCTATCATAAGCTTCTAAAGCCATGACATCATTTTCTGGAGTTTTCCAAGCTGTTTAAAGGCACGGTCAACTTAGTGTATGTAAACTTCTGACCCACTGGAATTGTGATACAGTGAATTATAAGTGAAATAATCTGTCTGTAAACAATTGTTGGAAAAGTGACTTGTGTCATGCACAAAGTAGATGTCCTAACCGACTTGCCAAAACTATAGTTTGTGAACAAAAAATTTGTGGAGTGGTTGAAAAACAAGTTTTAATGACTCCAACCTAAGTGTATGTAAACTTCTGACTTCAACTGTATTTATGTGTAATTATTTGGGGTACAGTCATCGTAATGAATTTGAGGGCCAGCAAGGCCAACAGGGAAAAAAGACAGGTCACAGAAGCCTTAACGTCAACAGACAGGACAGGAGCTGTGTAACTCCTGAATGTAGGAGTGGGTGGATAAAGTGAGTGAGTGGATAAAGTTAAAGATATCTTAACATTTTTGCATGCTAGAGCGAAAACCCAACAGCAGTAGACTGGTCCCAGATCAGTTTGTGCTATCTTATCAACTGCAATGTTTGTGCCAAATAGCTCAAACAGATTTTGGACCAGGCTACACCAGCAGACTTAACTTAAAGGAGAGACACGACACAACCATGTTGGCTGGAAATAGAAAAGGTTGGTGTCCTTGGTGTTCTGCTCTGTTGGGTGACATGAATACATGCATGACTTAGTGAGTGGACATTATTGCACCACACCACCACTGCTCTTATGTCTCCACACAGACTGGCCAGGCTGTGCTGTGTGGAAGGTCACACTGGGATCCTACTGCTTTATCTCTGTCTCAAGGAGAAAGCTTTATGTCTTTAACCCCAAGTCTACAGCAAGCAGCTTGTCACCTACTTACATTATGGGAATGGTATGGATAATCTGTATGTGGCTGTTTTGTGTTGAAACTGTATTGAAATGGCGTGCTGTGTTGTGACCGGGTCGTCAGTGCAAAGGAACGAGAGTTAATGTGTAAGATGGTACCTTTTAGATAGGATAGGACTGTTTGCCCTGCAATACAGACAGTACACAACCATAGCTGAATAGATTCATATTTCTGTTGAACGTGCCATTTTTGTTATTGCACTGTTTCTCCTCATAAAGGAGAACAAATTATATCCTTGGCCTATATTTAATATTGCTGACCCAAAGGCTGTTGCTCTATCTCTCTAACGGCAGATCAATATGTGGAAATTCCTTTATTGATTCCAGCAGAAGAGTAAGGATTACAAGCTAGCTAGTTACCTTGGAGGTTCCTCGGACAACCTGATGCTGTAACTTGTCACTTTGATCTTAAAAGCGAGTCTCGGCACACATTTATTTTTTAATTTATTTTTTCAGTGGCAGCCACGATTTATCAGCATTTCTCTGTTTCTCTCGTCTATCATCCTTGAAATCCAACTTCTCCCACATGGTGACCTCTGACATCACCTACTAAGGAAATTACCTCAAACAGCATTTTTGGCAATTAAATGCAACTACAAAACATTATTTAAAAAAGCAATGTATTAATATGGTTTTTGAACACTATAATTTGTTTACAAGCCTGATAGCCGTACTTTTAGTTTATGGTTGACACAGCTTGTTGGCCGTTAGCCAATCGGGTGTTTTTCAACTTTTTCGAAGCACGTGAATGCATCCAACTGGTATTTATGAATTCACAACTGGTAAATCTCCACCTTCTACTTAGAGTTCAAGGATGATAGACCAGTTTCCCACCAGTAATTACCAGTTGAAACGCCATTCAGATTTTATATAGATTTTTCCTAGTCGTATGTGTTAAAAATAGAGTGATAGATATCATCTACATACCTGTATATATCACGTTATGGCTTCTGTGAGTGCACTGGCATCTCCATTTTGAAGTAGTCCATTTTATTCTTCTATTACTTCTATGAGTTGGCAAACAAACTGAAATCGCGTATACTGCCATCTAGAGTGTGTTGTTTGAACATGTATAATGCCAAGTATGGCAATTTACTGCCACCTACAGTTATGGAATGTGTGCTTACGAGTATAATTCATTGGCACCCCTCTATGGTGGTAAATTCCCACTTCCCTCTTGGTTACGAACACAGCATTATTAGCGGAGCAGTTGTGCCTGCCCTTTTCTTTCCTAATCAATAGTTGCTTCATTTTGTGCAATAAATTACTTTGACCTTCATGTTGTTGCTATAACAGACCTCCTAGGACTTTTCATGCAAGACGTACACCCATGCTGGAGCTCCTGGGTATGCAAAGCTGTGTGTGTGAACCCTATTAATTCTATTAGTATCAACTCTGTTGTTTAATTCAGAAAGTAGGCTTCACCTCCGAGTTACATCTGGAGGCATTAGCTAGCTAGCGCTACCTCAGTAGCTTACCATGTTTTTGTGACCAACTCAACATTCTTTACTCCAATCTCAGCTGACTCCTTCTTGCCAAGGCTACTCTGTCTCTCTCTCTTCTTCTAGGTTCAAAACTATATGGCTGTAGTCCGGTGAGTCATTGTCAAAAGAAACAAACTCGCACACAGCCGTCTGGTGCAGTCAAGTGGCTCAGCATTCCAAAAGTTTTCACCTGTTTCTACATCAAGCTAGGACAATGTTCTATTTCATGTTTTTATGGCCCACGTTCAGCTCAGCAGTATATATAATCAATTACAACTCCAATTTACAATGCCATACCCTGACTGGCAATGTACAAACAATACTTAAAAAAATATAAACAATATAATTATAGAGAGAAACTCAAAATACCAACATGTGAGAAATACTGTACTTGATTAATGTTTCAATGGAACCCACCAAAATCATTTATTGATTTAATAAAAAATCAATGTCCTCCAAATCAAGGTTTCACAATTAATGGCACCCTTAAAGATTATTGTAAATAACATCTATCAAAATTAAACCAGGAATGAAATGAGGTAACATGCATGCAATATCCCTTTGTCATCCAACACCATGATGAAAACAAAAGAACTGGCAGTTCAGAAGAGACTGATGGTCGTAGACCTTCATAAATCTGGTAATGGCTACAAGAAGATCCACAAAGGATTGAATATACCACTGAGCACTGTCAGAGCAATTATTAAAAAATTCAAAAGATATGGAACAGTTGAAAACCTCACGGGTAGAGGACGCAAATGCGTTTTGCCCCCCAGGATAGGGAGGAGGAAGGTGAGAGAAGCAACAAAATCCTCAAGAATCACTGTGAAAGAATTGTAGGCCTTGGTGGTGTCTTGAGGTCACCAGGTTTCAAAAAGCACCATCAGACGTCACAACCACAGGCTCTTTGGAAGGGTTGCCAGAAGAAAGCCCTTTCTGACCCCAAGACACAGACGAGAGCGCTTGGAGTTTGCCAAATGTAATTTAAATTATGACTGGAAGAAGGTGTTCTGGTCAGATGAGACCAAAATTGAACGTTTTGGTCAGATACAGCTTCGGCATGTTTGGCGTGGAAACAGAGATGCATACAAGGAGAGGAACCTCATACTCACGGTGAAATATGGAGGGGGGTCAGTGATGTTTTGGGGCTGTTTTAATTCCAGAGGTCCAGGGGCACTGGATAAGATTGATGACATAATGAATTCCACCAATTATCAGGCAATTTTATCAGGCAATTTTGGTTGACAATCTGGTTGCCTCTGCCAGAAGAATGGGACTCGGCCATAGGTGGACCTTCCAACAAGACAATGACCCAAAACATACCTCAAGATCCACATCAGAAATGGTCCTGTGACAACAAAATCAATGTTCTGCCATGACCATCTCAGTCGCCGGACCTCAATCCAATGGAAAATCTGTGGGCTGAGTGGAAGAGGGAAGTTGATAAGCGCAAACCCAAGAATGTGAAGGATCTTGAAAGGATCTGCATAGAGGAATGGTCCAAAATCCCTCCAAATGTGTTCCTTAATCTTGTCAAACATTACAGGAAAAGACCATGATGTTATCCTTGCCAAAGGTGGTTGCACTAAGTACTAAATGAGGAGTGACAATAATTATGAAACCTTGATTTTGGTGAAATTTATTTTGTATTAAATAATTGTATGATTTTGGTGGGTTCCATTGAAACATTAATATAGTACAGTATTTCTCACATGTTGGTATTTTGAGTTTATCTCTTTGAGTTTATAATTATATTGTTTATATTTTTTAAAGTATTGTTTGTACATTGCCAGTCAAGGGTGCCAGTAATTTTGGAGCCCACTGTATATATATTTTTTATGAAACATTTTAAAGATTTTTAAAGCAGTTTTATGACGATGAGACTACTATGGCTATCAGAATATAATTTGAGCCAAACTACTATGGTTACCAGAATACAATGTGGACCGTGACTGCTTTCATGCATTGCATAGCACATGGATTGTCCCTGTTTTAGTACATAGTACAGCTAGCTAGTATATCCTACACAGTACTTTGGTGTCTGATACTGTGGTGGGTTAACTAGTAGCTGTTCTCTATCTCCCTCTGCCTCCCTCGGGGTATACTACGAAGCAAGCTAGATCTACTCAGGGTTTTCTAAAGCTAGCTAGCTTCAGTTAGCTTTCCATTCCAGTTCAGACTTGATCCGTACTACGACAGTGGATATTGCTCGTCCGCCTGTCACTAACTCTAGCAGGTTTTTAACTGTGCATGCATGTCGCACGTGGCTAGTCGAATGCCGAACTCTTCATTGAGACAATGCTAAAACATCAATCCATTGGTAAGTCAGTGCCACGTTTTCACCTGTGCCGAATTCAAAATGGAAGACAAGGTATCATGCAAATTCACTTTAAAAGTGCAGTCTTTATTTTGTTAGTTTGATGTGCTTATTAATGCACAGACACCTGTTGTTACTAAATGTGTAATGTGATAGGTATTTAATAATTAACAATATACATCCAAAAACACATTTGAATAATACAATATTTAATCAGTTGTCTTCTTCAAATGAAGAGGATGATGATGCAATCTTTGCGAGATTGAGGGAATCATTTCATTGGTCGTCAACTCGCAGCTCAGACACTTCATCCAGGACAAATGTAGTGAGCCCTGAGTTAGCCTAACCCGTAGCTGGTTAGATCTGAAGAATTCGTTGCCATAGCAATTTACCAGGCTAAAAGGTGAGCCACATTTGTTGTACCGGTTATCCAAAGTTGAACTTAGAGTTGACGAAAGTTACCTCGCTAACTCCTCTAACTACATTCATAGTATAGGGCTCATGTCTCATGCCTCCAAGTCTTAGCTTGTGCTTCTCAGGTCCTCACTCAGCCCACCATGTTAATCACTGCTTCCAGTTTGTGATTTGCCCATTCCCTGCGTCCATCATATACCCCCCCGCCCCTCTCTTCCTCACCTCCCTCACACCCTGGTTGATTTCCTCTGAGGGCTCAGGGCTCGGTCTGCGTTTGCATACCACCGGCCGTTCTGCCTGGCCCGGGCACTTATTGATCTTCCATCTGTTTGGGGCCCAGTGTGATCAGTGTAGAGTGTGAAAGCCAGACACACGCAGGCAGGCCAGGCAGCCTTCCCTCCCTCTTCCTCCCCAGCGGACACATGCGTACTGATGCAGCCAACACTCACAGATGGGCCTTGGTTCCTTGGTTTAGACGCGGCCTTCTGTGCAGAGTGCGTTGAGCGCGGAAGCAGGTCCCCAGTAACTACCCTGCAGTGAGAAAGGTCGCACAAACAGTAGGGGAGGTGTTCTCTTGTGTTGTGTAGACACTGGGTGTTTGGGTGACACACACGGCGCATGCGTGCACACATTCTAACACACACTTGGCGTGATCCTGAGTCTTTTAGGATGTGATCTTAATGGATACAAGTGCTGAGCAGCATTGTCAGTTTACTTTATACAGTAGTAGTATGCTCTGTCTGACTGTTTTAGTTACATGTAGAACCACTGTGAATAAGAGGATGTGTAAAAACACCAGATATCTTAGGGACTATCTCTGGTGTATAGGCCTAGTAGGTATTGATCTAAGTGTAGCGTATGGATGAATGCCTAGTCCTCTTGTAAGCGTTATTGATCCCACTGGCCCAGATGTGTAACATTTGACTTCGCAGAGAAAATCCTATAGCAGCATACTAATAGCATCAACTGTGTATTTATAGAGGGATGATGCATATGTTAAACCCTGCTGCGGGTCCATTTACAGGGATGCATGTTGTTAACCTAGTTTTTGCTATGGTCAGCTATGGCAATGAGAACTCTCTTCTTTTCTATGGTGCAGGCCAGGGCATCTGGGTTGTGTGCAGTAGGGAAAACGATTTAAAACGGGGAGATACTACACTGAACCAGTAAGAACACCCAGTGTTTGTTTATGTTGCAGAACATTTTGCTACAGTGTACCTTACTGAACACTACCCTGTTTCACTCAATCTAGTTTTAAACACCATAGGATTAACCCTGCCTGGTATCCATTTCCCTGTTATTATTCTTCATTTAACCATTTAGCAACCACAGTAGATTAGCCTCTGTCAAACATGGTTAGTGTTTCCTGCAACCCTGCCTGGATCTGACCGCCATGGATCTGTTTCTCTTGTACATTTTCCACTTGAGGAGGCCAGGTCAATACAGGGCTGTAAATGGGGTTCTCTGCTGGAGACACAAACACTAAGACAGTGAGGGAGGGTCTATTTAACATTGAAGACATGGAAATACGATATGTTGTTTTTGTTAATCCTGATATTTCTTTCTGTCGCTCTGTTTAATACATCATGTTGGAGACCCAAACAGTTTATGCATGTAAACATTTCTGGTGATACGAGAGTCACAGTTGCTGAATCTAGTATGTTGTTTTTTAATGTGGAAGCATCATCAGGATTTCACAATGTTTTACATTGACCTTATAACTAGAAGAGAAAAAAAGTCATGTTTAATTGTTTTCTCTCTAATGCATGTTTGGTAGTGCAGTGTTTCTGGCTAATCAGATTCTTGCTAGTCTGGATAGGTTATTGTTCACAAGAACGTTTGTTCATTCAGTCAATGGCAGTTACTCTCCCACCTTTTTGTCCTGCTTCTCCTCTGGGTGTTAAGTACTAATTATGTGTGTTTGTTCCAAATCTTTTGGAACCACTTCAAACCAACTGCCATGCGTTCTAAGTTATGGCCTATGTAATGCTTCTAGATCAAAACAGCCCCTGCAGTTCTGACACGTTGTAGTTGTAAAGGGTGGATATAATATAAACATAACTATTTTAATAAGATACAGACGGTTAAATCATATCTTTATTGTTATGTTCATGCTGTCAAAACATCATTGTTCCTAACGGATCCCAAGAGACTTGTCTCCGCTGTCAGAATATTTGTACCTTTCGGTCCTTATTGGTTTACCTCGAGCATGTACCGCTGCCATGTTGCTTTATCTAGACCACACAAGGAAAAAATAGTCCCACAGGCCTTAACAGACAATAAAATAAGAAACGCAGCGGTGTAACTACACTTTATTAGGTGTGAAATGAAAGAATTAATAGGCAGATTTTTGGTGTTGCATAAAGTGTGACATTTCATTTAGCGTGGCTAACATAGTAGGGAAAGAGACACAGGTTATGTTAGGCTGGCCTGGCCTTTTACAATAACACCCCCGTAACACCCCCATACCTCCATATGAAACGGTCTTCTCCCTTCCACCTACTGTGAAAATATGAAAAGAAAAAGCTTAATGTCTTGTCACATAGCTTGTGGGACACTAATTGAGGTTGGATGCTGCTACTTTTGTTGAAAAAAGGAGGAGAAAGGAATGATTCCATGGTGGATAGGGTATACACAAAATGCTACTCAGAGATGCACTTTGAATGTTTTATGCTCAGCATTTGCGTCAATCGGGGGGGCAATGCTAAAGTGATGATTGCACCAAGGAAACAGAGGGGGGGGGGAATAATATGTTCTCCAAACCATCTGCACAGTACCTAGAGAAATAGACTCCCAAATCTGCTCCCCAAACTCAGTATTTAAACGTTCAGTGGTGGAGAGCTAGCTGCTAGGTCTGGGGGATACACCTGACATAAGACAGCACAAGCATTTGATAACCAGTAGACTGAACGTGTAGCTTCAGATTTTACAAGGCATATTATTGCCCCCCAAAGCAAACACTGGCTGCCAACACACTCAATTGATTTATCAATATGTCCCAAGGAAAAGATGTAGACCCATACACTGTCGAAAATGGGGAATAAATGCAAAAATAAAGGCATTGTATTGTACTTTAATCATGCTATTGTACTATTTACTTGTTTGCATGTATAGATTTCCTCACTAGATCATGTGACACACTGTATACAATTAACCTCAAATAGAAGCCTAGTTTGTGCGTTCACGATTCACTCTGATGATGGCTTGATGCCAAAACGTTTGTTTTGTTTTTCACCCTTCACTTTTCTGCACAATTAACATTTTGGGCTTCACGATGTCCCAATAAAACACCTCTATTTATGCATTTAAGCCTCCGTTTCTAGATGTAGTTCTCTTTCTCGACAGTGTGCGGATCTCCATCTTTTCCAGTATTCCCATTTTAATACTTATGCACCTGGAACAGACATTATTTGGTTTAAAGGACATTTAAAGAGCGCAGACAACCTCATATCACAGTATATATCAACTCTGTAGTTACTGTGGAAACAGTATGCAGTAATATGAATCCCTAGAGCTGCTTTACATTCTCATATCCACACACAGTGTTTAGAATCCAAGTCCCTGCGGTCTTCGCAGGTTCCCGATCTTTATGAATGATGTTTCATGAATGCTCTATGCTCTACTGTGCACTGCTTAAACTGGAGTGTGTGTTGCATTCATAATGAATACAGTGAAGAGGCTCATGATTGCTGATCAGTGGTAGTGCAGGGTTGGGGGGGGGGGGGCAGTGTTGATTGTAATGGAAGGTTACACGACTGACGGTTTTGTTGTCACGTGTGAGGATGGTGTTTTGGAAATTTGGTAACAGAATGGCACCAACAGCACAAACTTGCAGGTAGTCTAGCGATAAGAGTTTTGTGCCTGTTAAAGGTCGCTGGTTCGAATCTCTGAGCCATCCAGGTGAGAAATCTGTCAATGTGCCCTTGAGCAAGGCACTTAAATCTAATTGCTCCTGAAAGTTGTTCTGGATAAGAGCATCTGCTAAATGACTAAAATGTAAAACCGTCATTCTATTACCAGACTTTGCATCTGTACTGTTCTTCAAGGACATTTGTTTTTGTAACATTTTCTGTGGAAATTGTTAAAAGTAGTCCTTGTGCCTATAGTTATATGGTTTGTTTAACTTTGCAGTCATTGGTTTTTGTTTGACATGCATCTTAAAGTGAAAAATCTGAGTCTCAGCATCACTCTGTTACCGTGGAAATGCCCATGGGACAACTGCTACCCTGAATGTAGAGCAATGATGCAACATATGCAATGCACATTTCTGATTTGTTTTGGAAGACGTTCATGTTACAGGAAAAATGGTATAGTCTCTTGGTATTTATTGCTACTGGAAAAAGGGAATACCTGAAAAATAGAGTCATTAGACCTAGAACTGTTTACTAGGATAACCATCTAAACCGTTTTCTAGGAAAATCATCTACATTTCCGACAATATGCTTTGTGATACAACTGACATGCATATTTTACTTTTGAGGTATAAATCGTTTTTCCCCCCCCTGCTCTGTTTTACTGTCAAGTCGACTTTTTCTCTCACCACCCCCGCCTCCCCCTCTCTCTCCCTCTGTTATCAGAATATCCTGGCCCTGAACCCCCGGGTGAAGAGCCATGCTGATATCTGCTCCACCTCTGCTAAGAAAGTAGAGAAGAAGCACTGGAAAAGAAACCCAGAGAAAGGCTGTGATGTGAGTAGAGCACCCTGAACCCCCCCATCACACACACATACCCACGCACGCACACCAAACAAGACATATGATTGTCGTAGACGTTGTACTGGTTCCAAATTTAGAGAACCGTGTTTTTCTTGGATCCCCACCTCGTCTGACGAGGTTATCTCCGGTAGCTGTTTTTTAACCTTTGCTTGGACTTATGTCAATGTCCACAGCTGTGTCCTGGACACCCTGACAAGATAACAAACACACACGCATGCACACACACACACTCACACACACACTCACAAGCACACTTCACTGTCACGTCCCTGTCGCACACAAGCAAACACAAAACACACACACAAACACAATTATCTTAGGATTCCAGGCACATGCTGTCAAAGTCTCAGAGAATATCTCCTAAGACCAGCCTCACGGTTTGTTTTTTGGCAGGTGGCTGCAGTCCCTCGTCTGTCCTTGAAGGGAACTGATATGACACTCTGTTTGTCTGTGTGTGTGTGTGTGTGTGTATGTGTTTGAGAGTGAGTGTACGTGTGCTTGTGACAGTGGTTTGTGTGTGTGTGCACATGCATGTGTGTGTGTGTGTGTGTCTGATATATACACAAAATAAATTGGAGATGTTTTGTAGGAGAGATTATTCTCTCTCCCTGCTGACTGCTCTGTGCCTAAGTACAACTAGCTAATTCATCACGCTAATCAATGGTGATGGATTCTCCACTTTATTTAATGTTGAAAAGCTTAATAGTTAGAACATATGGCGTATATGCGTATATCCAGAACCTATGTACACATTTATGTTTATGGATTGGTGAAGTTCTTTATCTGAAATAACCAAGCATACAGTCTAGTGGTCTACTATAATCATGAGTAAATATGTGGATGAAGTATTTTAGGTTAATGTGATGAATGTTGTCATATCTTTATCAAAGTTACAAAACAAGACGTCAACCATCTAACTGAAAGTGTTTTGGCAGCACACAGCATTCTCCATGATCATTCTTCCATCCAAACACCCTTCTACTGCTAAACCATTATAGTCCATAGCTGTCTTTGATTTCTGTTAACGATAGGGTATAGAGCGATCCTATGTAACATATTTATCCGCTTGCGAAGGGCAAAAACAATGCCCATTTTAATTACGAAGGTTGGTCAGAACCTGGAGCATCCTTTCTAAGTGTTCTAGGGGTCAGGACGGATGCTATAGAGGTCACAAACATGACGTGCATCCGAAATGTCACTCTATTCCCTATATCAGTGGTTCCCAAACTTTTTATAGTCCCGTACCCCTTCAAACATTCAACCTCCAGCTGCGTACCCCCTCTAGCACCAGGGTCAGCGCACTCTCAAATGTTGTTTTTTTTGCCATCGTTGTAAGCCTGCCACACACACACTATACGATACATTTATTAAACATAAGAATGAGTGTGAGTTTGTCACAACCCGGCTCGTGGGATGTGACAAAGAGCTCTTATAGGACCAGGGCATAAATAATAATAATATAATAATAATCAATATTTTTGCTCTTTACTTAGCCATCTTACATATAAAACCTTATTTGTTAATCAAAAATGGTGAATAACTCACCACAGGTTAAAGAGAAGGGTGTGTTTGAAAGGATGCACATAACTCTACAATGTTGGGTTGTTTTGGAGAGTCTGTCTTTGTGCCTGTATTTAGTTTTCATGCTAGTGAGGGCTGAGAATCCACTCTTACATAGGTACGTGGTTGCAAAGGGCATCAGTGTCTTAACAGTGTGATTTGACAAGACAGGATAGTCTGAGCGCAGCCCAATCCAGGAATCTGGCAGTGGCTTCTGATTGAAATAAAATTTTCACAGAACCGCCTGTTGCAATTTCGATGAGGCACTCTTGTTCAGATATCGGTAAGTGGACTGGAGGCAGGGCATGAAAGGGTTAATGAATCCAGTTGTTTGTGTCATTCGTTTCGGGAAAGTACCTGCGTAATTGCTCACCCAACTCCGGTGCTTCGCTATATCAAATTTGACATTGTCTGTTAGCTTGAGTTCATTTGCACACAAACAAATAATACAATGATGGAAAGACCTGTGTGTTGTCCTTGTTAATGCAGACAGAGAAGAGCTCCAACTTCTTAATCATAGCCTCAATTTTGTCCCGCACATTGAATATAGTTGCTGGGAGTTCCTGTAATCCTAGATTCAGACCATTCAGGTGAGAAAAAACATCACCCAGATAAGCCAGTTGTGTGAGAAAGTCGTCATCATGCAAGCGATCAGACAAGTGAAAATTATGGTCAGTAAAGAAAACTTTAACCCTGTCTCTCAGTTAAAAAAACATGTCAATACTTTGCCCCTTGTTAACCAGCTCACTTTTGTATGTTGTAAAAGCGTTACATGGTCGCTGCCCATATTATTGCATAGTGCAGAAAATACACAAGAGTTCAGGGGCCTTGCTTTAACAAAGTTAACCATTTTCACTGTAGTGTCCAAAGCGTCTTTCAAGCTGTCAGGCATTCCCTTGGCAGCAAGAGCCTCTTGGTGGATGCTGCAGTGTATCCAAGTGGTGTCGGGAGCAACTGCTTGTACGCACATTACCACTCCACTATGTCTTCCTGTCATGGCTTGTGTGCCATCAGTACAGTTACCAACACATCTTGACCACCAAAGTCCATTTGATGTCACAAAGCTGTCCAGTACTTTAAAAATATCTTCTCCTGTTGTCCTGGTTTCCAGTGGTTTGCAGAAGAGGACGTCTTCCTTAATTGACCCCCATAAACGTAACGGACATATACCAGGAGCTGTGCCAGGCCCGCCACATCTGTTGACTCATCCAGTTGTTACGCATATAATTCACTGGCTTGTATGCAAAGCAGTAATTGTTTCAAAACATCTCCTGTCAGGTCACTGATGCGTCATGAAACAGTGTTGTTTGATGGAGGTATTGTCTGTATATTTTTTTTTGGCCTTTTCCCCCAGCATTGTCCCAGCCCTATCTGCGGTAGCAGGAAGAAATAAGTCCTACACAATGGTATGGGGCTTGCCTGACGTAGCCACTTGGTAGCTCACCATATAAGACGCTTCTAGCCCCTTCTTATTAATGGTATCTGTTGCTTATATACATGTCTGAATTCTCGCTCAAAAAACTCCCGTGGCTTATTTTTCAAATTGGCATGTTTTGTTTCTAAATGTCTGCGCAAGAGTGAAGGTTTCATCGAGTTGTGAGATGGTACTTTTGCACATATAACACACAGTGGCTGAGGAAAAGCACTACTCCTAATATAAGTGAACCCCAAATCAATCTAGTTCTCATCATATTTGCGCCTCTTCAATGGTCCAATGTCCCTGTCTGTTCGGTGCTTTCCCGGGTAATGGGGCAGTAGCTCTTCGACTGCATCAGATTCACAACTGTCAGTGTCCATGCTACCTGGGATAACAACAAATGTAGAATTACTGATGCTAGCATTGGATGTGCTCGTGGAAGCAGAACAACTTGTGTCGTCGACAGGTGCAGGTGTAGTACTGCTGGTAGTAGCAGTATTACCAGTAGAGCTGGTATGTGTCTCTATGGATGCGGGCCTTACTTTTTTTTAACCATTTATCAATTTTCGAGCAAACGGAATGAGCAGCAGCTACTTTTGGCTACATACGGACTGAATTCCCGCGAGAGAGTAACGGTTAATGTGATTGGATGTTAATTATTTGACTAGGCTATCTGTATTTGACATTGTGTTGTTATTTCGCTGAACACTAGATGGTTTCATTTTATTTTTGGCAGTGAAATGAGGCTACTCAGGCGAGGAAAAAAACCTCACCCAAATGTATAGCCCATTGGAAAATATAAATGGACTGTTTGAAAATGTGAAAAAAAAAATATATGTAGATATTATTTTTATTTTTTAAATGTGAATCACATTTTCATTTGGCCTACCCCCGGTGGCATTGCGCGTACCTCCCCTATATGACTATTATATAGCCTCGCTACTGTTATTTTTCACTGTCTTTTTACTGTTTTTATTTTTTTTACTTACCTATTGTTCAACTAATAACTTTTTTGCACTTTTGGTTAGAGCCTGTAAGTAAGCATTTCACTGTAAGGTCTACAGTGAGACCCAGACATTATTTAGAGGTGGATCTATGAAGAGCCTTCATCCATATAGCGTCCTAATGTATGGCTAGGATATTGAGGGATGCAGTTTATGTCAGTAGAGGGGATCTTTGAAGGGGTTCCCTACCTATTTGCGGTGTAATAGCTCCCTTACTAATCCACGGAGCAATACTGCAGGGCAGTCTTCCATGATATCTGTGCATTAAGCACTCAGAAACTCAGTAGTGAGTCTGGATAGGTCTATCTTTCTGCTTTGTGATACCAGTGAGTTAGAGCACATTTACTCTCTCTCTGCCTATCCTCCTATCCTCGTAATGCTCCTTCCTCTGTGTTCTTTCTCTGGTCTGAAGACTGTGCTTTGGTACCTCTGTCTTTCTCTGTCTCTCTCTCTCTGTCTCTCTCATTCTGTCTCTCTCATTCTGTCTCTCTCTCTCTGTCTCTCTCTCTCTCTCTCTCTCTCTCTCTCTCATTCCGTCTCTGTCTCTGTCTCTGTCTCTGTCTCTGTCTCTGTCTCTGTCTCTCTCTGTCTCTGTCTCTGTCTCTCTCTCTCTCTCTGTCTCTCTCTCTCTGTCTCTCTCTCTCTCTGTCTCTCTCTCTCTGTCTCTCTCTCTCTGTCTCTCTCTCCCTGTCTCTGTGTCTCTCTGTCTCTGTCTCTGTCTCTGTCTCTGTCTCTCTCTCTGTCTCTGTCTCTCTCTCTCTCTCTGTCTCTCTCTCTCTCTCTCTGTCTCTCTCTCTCTCTCTGTCTCTCTCTCTCATTCTGTCTCTCTGTCTCTCTCTCTCTCTCTCTCTCTGTCTCTCTCTCTCTGTCTCTCTCTCTCTCTCTCTCTCTCTCTCTCTCTCTCTCTCTCTCTCTCTGTCTCTCTCTCTCTGTCTCTCTCTCTCTGTCTCTCTCTCTCTGTCTCTCTCTCTCTCTCTCTCTGTCTCTCTCTCTCTGTCTCTGTCTCTCTCTCTGTCTCTCTCTCTCATTCTGTCTCTCTCTCTCTCTCTCTCTGTCTCTCTCTCTCATTCTGTCTCTCTCTTTCTCTCTCTGTCTCTCTCTGTCTGTCTGTCTGTCTGTCTGTCTGTCTCTCTGTCTCTCTTTTTATCTTTTGGTGTATCGGCTTCTTTTTCTTTCTCTTCTGTCGCTGTCTCCTCCCTCCTCTCTCTCCATCTCGGTCTGTCTGTCTCTCTGCTTTGGTGTCTTAGAAGGCCTCTTTCTCTCTCCCCTCCACACCCCTCTCTCTCCATGTGCTTGAGTGTCAGAAAAGGCTTCTGGGAGGTTTATTAGGCATCTGAAGGTAATTGCTTTAATGAGACACGATGAAAGCGAAGAGGGCAAAAAATCTACCATAAGTGAATCCTGTCTGGAATTCGTTAAATGTCTTAAATTGCCTTTCATAATCATCACTCAGTACCCCGGTCACAGTCAAGGTCCAATAAAAACAAGGAAAGAAAAAAAAACGAGCATATTTTTAAACGGTTATTTTCATTCCGATCGCAATCAAAGTCTTAAGGAAAAAATTGTAATCTTGCCTTCGTTTTATTTATATTTATATATATATATATATATATATATATATATATATATATATATATATATATATATATATATATATTTATATATATATATATATATTATTTGTTGTTTTTTGTTGTTTTGTTGTGATATGCATAAATTAAAGGGTGATGGTTTCTCTTATAATTAAGGCTTTCAGACACTGGAATAAGATTTTAGAATTAAATGAAGGTTTCTGTTGGTCTGAAAGTTAAGTTGTATTTATGTACACCAACAACAGAAACGAACACTTAACAATACTGAGGATGTTCTGCAATACAGACAACACATGAGGCTGTCAAACAAATATATATTGCGTTGGGAACTATACAACAACATTGATCATGTACAGTATGTAAGAATGGCTGAAATTGGAAACACGCCACAGTTTGAGAATTTGAAGCATTCAAGTTTTTTTCAGTGACAATGATATCCAATGTCTCACCTCTTCAGGGCTAACGCATCATAATCATAACCAGTGGTCTTTTTGGCCAGATGTAATCTTTAACAGCAGGTCTTCTCTGCCAGGAGATGTATTCTAATCTTTACATGTGAAATAATTGTCTTCTCACACAATATTATGGATGAGACCACATTAGTGCTTTTGCCAGGTTTATTTGTCACTATTGAAGGGATTTAAAGTGAGTAAAACGAGGAGCAAATGCTCCACTCCATCACATTGTGATAAAAGTAAATGGGTCATGCCTCTAATAGTGCTGCAGTGTGAAGACAGATTGTTCATTAAATGCATTGCATGTCGGGGGAAAAAAGGAGCTTCATTTATATTAAGAAATATATGAAGATATCAAAACAAAATAAATGGATTCAAATTGTTTCATGCTGCCTCACCTATTGTTCAGCTAATTAGTAGTTACAACTGTGTGGCTATCTTGTCGTTTTAGTTCAAATAATGTGACATGTTTTATTTTGAGCGAACAGAAGAGTATACTTCATCATTGGAGCGGAAGGATTCCATATGTGGCCCACAGATTTTTGGTGATGGCCTAATGTTTATTTTGGTGTTAGTGAGAGATTAGCTGAGATGAGAGCTGAACATGACATTTTTCGACTTTTTGCGAGTGGAAATTCAGCACTCATTTATCTTTTACAGATAAATCTATAAGACAGTCTCTGGTAAATGTGGACACATATTTACTGGAGCATATTTTCCATCATCACTTCACTGATTTAATCCCTGATCTCTTCATCCTCTCAGTTCCTGGTAAGACATGCACCAGCATGGGGTGATCGACAGGGGGCACTGGGATGGAATATTGACACAGTGGACTGAGTTAGTGCGTGTGTGCGTGTGTGTGTGTCTTGGCTGGGTTAAAGCAGGTCATTGTGTTGTGAGCAGAGTGGAGCCAGTGAGTCAGATACTGTGTAAACGACTGGTTCGTTATCTCTGACTACCTCTGGATAATTACACGACACTGATCAACCTAGACATCGATTCTCTCTGCCTGATCAAATGTCAGCAGGCTGCAGCACCACATTAGGGTGGAGCACACGTGTGTGTGTGTGTGTGTGTGTGTGTGCGAGAGAGAGAACACAAAGAGGTGTGTGTTTGTGTTAGTCGGGGAACTGTAGAGTGGTATGTATGGGGGTGGTTGTGATCGATGGGCTTTATCAGTTGAAACACACAGACCCCCCTGGTAATCCCAGCAGTGGCCCTCTCTCCCTCCCCACTTCCATCGTAGGATTAACCAGCAGATACATGGAGTATTACAACACAAGCACTACCCTGCCTAAGCCGCTCCTACCGAGGGGTGGGGGAGATGAAATGAATTATGTTAAGATTTGATGTTAATAGAAGCTCCTCGTAATTCTCTTCTCTCTTCCCTCCAAGGACCTTTTCATTCTTCTGAATGTATAATAGAACACTAAGCTTATGGCGTAAATACATTGGCCGTGACATAATTGGAATATAATATTCTCCCCTCCTAACATTTTGGAATGTGTTTTATTAGGTATATAAAGGTAGGTACTGTAGGTGTGTCTGACATTGCATTTCAATATTTGTTGTTTTGATGGCTCTGCCTGTCTGTTTTAGTGCAACTTTGAGGGGGTTGGTAGGTAGGTAGGTATGTATGTTATGGGGTTTCAAATCTTATGGTAGACATAAAGAGAGGTGGGCTATATCTCTCCTAATGGCCTGAGATTAATCACCGTTATCTGATATGAAAATTCATAAATCTCACAAGACAAGCTAATAGCTGTGTTTTGCTCTGTATGGGAATCCCCCAAGGTCTCATCGCTAACTGGCACGTGCTGCTGCTAGAGTGGAATGAATATTTGACAAAGTTGTGGTGTGCCATACAATATGCCAGATTCAATGCCCTTTATGTAATCCACTATTGTGCTCTTATGTTGGTAGCTTGAAGGTTAACATGAGGAAAATCAATCATTATTTACAAAAAGGAACGATGGCTTAACTACCCTTAATATACTAAACTCTTGTTAGTGCTTCACTTAGATCTACATTTTTTTACAGTTTCAATATTAGTACCCTCATAATGGTATGACGTTCCGATGTGTTTGTGACACATTCACAACACTTTTGAATGAATATGGCTTATTAATGCAATATTCCATCCCTTGCCCAGAGGACAGATAAAATAAAAACTAGCTTACACAAATTGTTTTTGAAACATATCCTTGTCATTCACACACGCTCAAACAACGCAAATAATGACACGTTTCCATATCATTTTATTTTTATTGTTTGAACAACGAAATGAAAGAAAACATTTGTTAATCCCATCGAATTATTGAAATATTTCAGTGTAGACATTACGAGAATTCAATTGGGAAAATCACTGACTTGCACTTTGGTTTTCAATCATGTAAATTAGGTGTCAATAAGAATTGAAGAGCTTTCCTAATAATAAATGTAAAATGCAGGCCTTCCGCATTTGGTTTTGTGCGAAGAACATAAGCGAGTTAGTGCTTGTGAACATTACCACCACCTGACTCACGTTATAACCAATTCCAGTAGAAACACTTTAGGGAGATGATCATTATCTTTATGGATAAAATCCCTTCCCTTCCTCCCAGTATATGTCTATTAGTTTCACACATTTTATGGATGAAGCTCTAAGATTATATCGATCTTGTAATGCAGCAATAGTTTTAATAACCAACCGAGCTACAAGTCAATGAGTATTTGAATTGGATATCCTCAGGCTTGGTCTTGCAAGTAGTTTGCTGAACAAACGTAATTGCCGTAAACGGCCATGCCATCATCCACCATTGTACATAATTGATATACAAAATAAACATCACTCCATTTATGTAGAAAGGGCTGTCGCTCATAGAGGAGTGATGGTACTGTGTACAGTCATGGTGCAAATCAGGTATACATAGATACTACACAGTATGGTGATGTTATGTCATCTAAGAGGACAATTTAGCACTGCAAGGTCTGAGGCTACCTGACTTTCTTTGCTTTGTTGTGGTACTGAATGGCAGTAGGCAGGGTTGGAGAGTTGATTGTGTTGTTCAGAATGTGTTATTAAAGACAAACATCCGGGCCTGTATGATCCAGCTCTTGAGTATGAGTAAGGGATTAGACTCTGTGGCCTGTGGTCACTGAGTGGGGTCTGAACACACACACATATACGCACACACACACACTTCTTGAGAAGGGAGGGAGGGAGGGAGATTAGGCTGAGCTGAGTGGTTATCTGGCCGGTGGCGGCAGGAGGGCAGAGGTTCCTTCCTCGCTAATCGTCAGCGTGTCAATAACGTCCAGGCTTCTCTCTCTCTCCTTGGCTCAGTCTGTCCCCTACCCCAGGCTCATCTCCGCTCCGGAGGGGTCCTGGGGATTTGATAGGGCCGATGCCATGACAACGGCTCACCCCGACCCCCAAGAGAGAGTAGGGTGATGACGTGCGGTGGTTTAAATGATGCGCTGGACAATAACATTGCAATGTCAGTATTTGATGACTCATTCACAACAAAGTCAGGGTTTTGGAGCTAAAGTGCAATTTGCATAAAGAATACATTTTATTCTCTTTTCCTAAAAGCTTGGTGTGCTGCGATGGTATTGAAGTGGATTAAGACAGAATCCAGGGTATTAGCCCTACGATCAATGAAACGCATCAGACACCAAACAGACAAACAAACAAACACTCATCCCTCTCTCTCTCTCTCTCTCCCTCTCTCTCACACACACGTAGAGCTGCGTGACGCTGGAGAACAATTTTGATGACATCAAACACACAACTCTGAGCGAGCGCGGAGCACTTCGGGAAGCAATGAGGTAAGGCTACAGCCGCCGGGTCACCATGGCAACAGTCACAGATGTGGCAACGACGCAGGGGGAGGAGGGGATTAAAAGTCATTCTTCATTATTGGACGAATGAGTTTATTGCCACCATTCAGCTTTGTACTCTCTGAGGTATTAATTTGTCAGTGCGAGAAACCTCTTCCCTCAGAGGCAAAACTAGTGGCCGGTGGTTATTACACACACACACACACACACACACACACACACACACACACACACACACTGGTCACACATTACCCAATTAATATATACAGTGTCTTCAGAAAGTATTGATACACCTTTACTTATTCCACATTTTGTTGTTTTACAGCCTGAATTGAACATTTATTAAATATTTTTTTCTCTCACCTGTCTACACATATACCATAATGACAAAGTGAAAATATGCTTTTAGACATTTTTTGATAATTTATTGAAAATGAAATATAGAAATATCTCTTACATAAGTATTCATACCACTGAGTCAATACTTTGAAGAAGCATCTTTGGCAGTGATTACAGCTGTGAGTCTTTCTGGGTAAGTCTCTAAGAGCTTTCCACACCTGGATAGTGCAACATTTATCCATTATTCTTTTCAAATTTCTTCAATCTCTGTCTAATTGGTTGTTGATCATTGGTATACACCATTTTTAGGGCTTGCCATAGATTTTCAAGTAGATTTAAGTCAAAACTGTAACACTGAAACATTCACTCATTCACTCTTCTTGGTAAGCAACTCCACTGTAGATTTGGGCCGGCAGCGTAGCCTAGTGGTTAGAGCGTTGGACTAGTAACCAAAAGGTTGCAAGATCGAATCCCCGAGCTGACAAGGTACAAATCTGTTGTTCTGCCCCTGAACAAGGCAGTTAACCCACTGTTCCTAGGCCGTCATTGAAAAGAAGAATTTGTTCTTAACTAACTTGCCTAGTAAAATAAAGGTAAAAATAAAGATTTGGCCTTGTGTTTTAGGTTATTGTCCTGCTGAAAGGTGAATTCTTCTCCCAGTGTCTGGTGGAAAGTGTCTGGTTTTCGTCTAGGATTTTGCCTGTGTGCCTCCCCATTCGATTTATTTTTTATCCTGAAAAACTCCCCAGTCCATAACGATTACAATCATACCAATGATGCAGCCACCAACCACTTTGCTTGAAAATATGGAAAGTGGTACTCAGTAATACGTTTTATTGGATTTGACAAAAATGTAATTGCTTTGCCACATTTTACTTTAGTGCCTTGTTGCAAACTGGATGCATGTTTTGGAATATTTTTGTTCTGTATAGGGTTCCTTCTTTTCACTCTGTCAATTAGGTTTGTTTTGTGGAGTAACTACAATGTTGTTGGTCCATCCTCAGTTTTCTCCTATCATAGCCATTAAACTCTGTAACTGTTTTAAAGTCACCATTGGCCTCATGGTGAAATCCCTGAGCGGTTTCCTTCCTCTCTGGCAACTGAGTTAGGAAGAACACCTGTGTCTTGGTAGTGACTGGGTGTAATGATACAACATCCAAAGTGTAATTAATAACTTCACTATGCTCAAAAGGATTTTCAATGTTTGCTTTGTTTTTAACATTTTTATCTACTAATGGGTGCCCTTCTTTGTGAGGCATTGGAAAACCTCCCTGGTCTTTGTGGTTGAATTTGTGTTTGAAACTCACTGCTCAACGGAGGGACCTTACAATTATCTGTATGTGTGGGGTATAGAGATGAGGTAGTCATTCAAAAATCATGTTCAACATTATTATTGCACAGAGTGAGTTCATGCAACTTATTATGTGACTTGTCAAGGACATTTGTACTCCTGAACTTATTTAGGCATTCCATAACAAAGGGGTTGAAAACTTATTGACTCAAGACATTTCAGCTTTAGGCCTGTGACAAATAAATCTAACTTTAATAAATTTTAAATAAAACGTGTAACACAACAAAATGTGGAATAAGTCAAGGGGTGTGAATACTTTCTGAATAGCGCTACAGGGAGACAGGACGGACAGCTGATCATCCTCGCAGTGGCAGACCACGTGTAACGACACCTGCACAGGATCGGTACATCCGAACATCACACCTGCGGGACAGGTAGAGGATGGCAACAACAACTGCCCGAGTTAAACCGGGAACGCACAATCCCGCCATCAGTGCTCAGACTGTCTGCATTAGACTGAGAGAGGCTGGACTGAGGGCTTGTAGGCCTGTTGTAAGGCAGGTCCTCACCAGACATCACTGACAACAACGTCACCTATGGGCACAAACACACCGTCGCTGGACCAGACAGAATTGGCAAAAAGTGCTCTTCACTGACGAGTTGCGGTTTTGTCTCTCCAGGGGTGATTGTCGGATTCGCGTTGATCGTCGAAGTAATGAGCGTTACACCGAGGCCTGTACTCTGGAGCGGGATCGATTTACAGGTGGAGGGTCCGTCATGGTCTGGGGCGGTGTGTCACAGCATCATCGGACTGAGCTTGTTGTCATTGCAGGCAATCTCAACGCTGTGCGTTACAGGGAAGACATCCTCCTCCCTCATGTGGTACCCTTCCTGCAGGCTCATCCTGACATGACCCTCCAGCAAGACAATGCCACCAGCCATACTGCTCGTTCTGTGAGTGATTTCCTGCAAGACAGGAATGTCAGTGTTCTGCCATGGCCAGCAAATAGCCCGGATCTCAATCCCATTGAGAACGTCTAGCACCTGTTGGATCGCAGGGTGAGGGCTAGGGCCATTCCCCCCCATAAATGTCAGGGGACTTGCAGGTGCGTTGGTGGAAGAGTGGGGTAACATCTCACAGCAAGAACTGGCAAATCTGGTGCAGTCCATGAGGAGGAGATGCACTGCAGTACTTAATGCAGCTGGTGGCCACACCAGATACTGACTGTTACTTTTGATTTTGACCCCCCTTTGTTCAGGGACACATTATTCAATTTCTGTTAGTCACATGTCTGTGGATCTTGTTCAGTATATGTCTCAGTTGTTGAATCTTGTTATATTCCTACAAATATTTACACGTTTAGATTGGCTGTTGTTGTTGCTCAGGATTGTTTGATGTGAGCTTGAATACAGCAATTTGTTCCATCAATATATGTTTTATTTAAAAAGCACATGGAAGTGGGGACATGCAATAGTTACATTGCTCCAAGGATGATTGAATGGAGATTTAATTTTGTCTGCTTTAGATCACTTCAGATATACATGGCTGTTTAGCTGCATTCATGTTAGACAATTTAACACGTTTAAACATATTTTACATTGTCAAAAACTGGTTTTACTGATGGAAGACACTTAATATGATTATTGTAACAGTGTCTGTTTTCCATGATCTAGTTAACCCATAGAGTCTGAGGGTTATGAATGCCGTTTCTATTTCTTGTGTGATCTATGCATTTTGATTTAATGTATGTTTCATTCCACACTGTAAAACCAAGTGTTTAGGATCTGAACACATAACTAAACACTTTTCTATAACACCTTTTTAAACTCGTCAAGATATTTAGAATTTCAAGGAAAACGTGTCAGTGTTTAAATCGTAAACACCAGAATATGTTTATTCACTAACAATTTTTAAACACTTGGAGATGTTTATTCAGCACAAGGTGTTTAGGTTTTAAACACTAAATACTGGGGATGTCGTTTTAACCCTGTAGTGTGTAAAGCTGTATTTGCATATTTCCCAGCATGCCTTTCGAGTGAACGTGATAGATTGTTAGTGATAGAAGGCCTTATGAAATGTATAATATGTGGTCATAAAGGGTTTACTTTTAATTAAAACGCATTCACGTAGGCAATCACTTGTTGAAGGTTTCAGGAATAGAAGTTATTTAATGCAACAACCATGTCTTAGTTATAGTCTGGTTATCCTCAACATTTTGGTCTGAAAATCCTTGCTCATGGGCCACATCAGACCTGAAAGTCACAATAACCTGGTTTGTGAAGTGATTAGTAACTACTATTAGAATCCAGCCAGAGGGAGGATATCCAACCATTTGAATATTTTATCACTCACAACCTGCACTCAGAATGACTGCTAAAAAGAAACACTTAACAAGAATACCTAAACCATCTAAACTGGTCAACCATTTCAGTAACGGGTGCAATAAGTCCAACCCCTTACAGATTGGATTAGTTTAGAAAAATGTAAGTTATTTATCTTTGTTTAGTATAAGATCAATTAATCAATCAATTAATCAACTCAACAAAAAGCACGCTGGGAAATATGATATTGAGGCCTCTCCCACTCTGAGGTCACGGAAATTAACTCAAGACAGTCGACTTACACCACGCGATTGAAATGATTTCTTCAATTAAATGTCCTTTTCAATTGTGCTAAAATCACATTTTATTGGTTGCATACACATACTGTATTTAGCAGATGTTATTGTGGGTGTAGCAAAATGCTTGTCTTCTTCGCTCCAACAGTGCAGTAATATTTAACAATGCACAACAATACACACATCTAAAAGTAACAGAATGGAATTGAGAAATGTAGAAAGATAAGTCTGGAGTATAAATATGTATATGTTTTTTTTCCTCATCAATCTACACACAATACCCCATAATGACAAAACAAAAACAGGTTTTTAGAAATTGTTGCTAATTGATTAAATATAAAAAAACTGAAATCTTACATTTACATAAGTATTCAGACCCTTTACTTAGTACTTTGTTGATGCACCTTTGGCAGCAATTACAGCCTTGAGTCTTCTTGGGTATGATGCTAAAAGCTTGGCACACCTGTATTTGGACAGTTTCTCCCATTCTTCTCTGCAGATCTCAAGCTCTGTCAGATTGGATGGGAAGTGTTGCTGCACAGCTATTTTCAGGTCTCTCCAGAGAAGTTCGATCAGGTTTAAGTCCGGGCTCTGGCTGGGATACTCAAGGACATTCACAGACTTGTCTCGAAGCCACTCCTGTGTTGTCTTGGCTGTGTGCTTAGGGTTGTTGTCCTGTTGGAAGGTGAACCTTCGCCCCAGTCTGAGGTCCTGAGTGCTCTGGAGAAGGTTTTCATCAAGGATCTCTCTGTACTTTGCTCCGTTCATCTTTGCCTCGATCCTGACTAGTCTCCCAGTCCCTGTCGCTGAAAAACATCCCCAAAGCATGATTCTCCCACCACCATGCTTCACCGTAGGGATGGTGTCAGGTTTCCTCCAGACGTGACGCTTGGCATTCAGGCCAAAGAGTTCAATCTTGGTTTCATCAGACCAGAGAATCTTGTTTCTCGTGGTCTGAGACTCTTTAGGTGCCTTTTGGCAAACTCCAAGTAGGCTGTCAGTCTGGCCACTTTACCATAAAGGTCTGATTGGTGGAGTGCTGCAGAGAGGGTTGTCCTTCTGAAAGGTTCTCCCATCTCCACAGAGGAACTCTGGACCTCTGTCATAGTGACCATCAGGTTCTTGGTCACCTCCTCTAACGAAGGCTCTTCTCCACCGATTGCACAGTTTGGCCAGGCGGCCAGCCTAGGAAGAGTCTTGGGGGTTTTAAACATCTCCCATTTTAAGAATGATGTGCTCTTGGGGACCTTTAATGCTGCAGAAATGTTTTGGTACCCTTCCCCAGATCTGTGCCTCGACACAATCCGGTCTCGGAGCTCTATGGACAATTCCTTTGACCTCATTAGGGTTGCATGTTTTGGGGAATATTCAGAGGTGGAAACTCTCCGTGGCAATTAACGGGAATATATGGGAATTAACAGAAAAAATGCTAATTAAAATGAATAGCATTTAAATGTAGATGTATTTTTGCATTGGATATATTTACCATATCATATGGAGACAAACATAAACCTTTTACCTTATCATGAGTAGACATAATTGCAAATGATTAAATCCTTCCAATATAAATAAAAAAAACGCTTTAATTACGAATTGAACTTTAATTAAATGAGTTGACTCTTCACATGGGATGATTTCACTGAACAACAAAAGAAAGGCAATAATGAATGATCCCCAACGATCCATCTCATCTTCCAAAAACGTTTTCAACATACATCTGTAAAATGATAGTCTAGAAGCTAAAGCTTTGGTTGTCTTCCCTTCAGGCTTCCATGTCTTCTCCCTGGACCTGCTCAATGTCCACCTCTTGAACATCAGACACTGAGGCCTCATCTTCACTGTCACTTTCCAACCTTGTTGAGGATGGCTCGTTGGCAGCCTCAAATTTGCCCCGATGGCCACCAATCTTTCAACCCTTATATTGGTCAGCCTGTTGCGTGCTTTGGTGTGTGTGTTCCCAAACAAGGACCACCTGCACTGACCTCGTCTTTTGGATGATAGTGGAGTGAACAGGCCGTGGCTGAGGTCCTTGATAATTTTCTTGGCCTTCCTGTGACATCGGGTGCTGTAGATGTTGTGGAGGGCAGGCAGTGTACCCCCAGTGATGCATTGGGCAGACTGCACCACCCTCTGGAGATCCCTGCAGTTGCGGACGTTTCAGTTGCCGTACCAGGCGGTGATATCGCCCAACATGATGCTCTCAATGGTAAAACGTTTGTGAGGGTCTTGGGGGCCAAGCAACATTTCTTCAGCCTCCTGAGGTTAAAGAGGCGCTGTTGCACCTTCTTCACCATGCTGTCTGTGTGGGTGGACCATTTCAGATTGTCAGTCATGTGTACACGCCGAGGAACTTGAAGTTTTCCACCTTCTCCACTGCGGCCCCCGTTGATGGGGAATGGGGGGCATGCTCCCTCTGCTGTCTCCTGAAATCCACGATAAGCTCCCTCATTTTGTTGAAATTGAGGGAGAGGTTATTTTCCTGGCACTACTCCTCCAGGGCCCTTACCTCCTCCCTGTAGGCAGTCTCGTCGTTGTTGGTAATCAGGCCTACCACTGTTGTGCTGTCTGCAAACTTAATGATTGAGTTGGAGGCGTGCGTGGCCACGCTGTCATGGGTGAATAGGGAGTACAGACGTGGACTGAGCACGCACCCCTGTGGGGCCCCTGTGTTGAGGATCAGTGTAGTGGAGGTTTGTTGCCTACCTTCACCACCTGGGGACGGCCCATCAGGAAGTCTAAGACCCAGTTGCACAGGGCGAGGTTCAGACCCCCAAGCTTAATGATGAGCTTGGAGGGTTTAAAGCTGAGCTGTAGCCACTGAACAGAATTCTTACATAGGTATTCCTCTTGTCTAGATGGGATTGCATCATCCGTGGATATTGGATATGATTCTTAACTAGCCTCTCAAAGCACTTCATAATGACAGAAGTGAGTGCTACGGGGCGATAGTCATTTAGTTTAATTTCCTTCGCATTTTTGGGTGCAGGAACAATGGTGGACATTTGAAGCAATTGGGGACAGGAGTAGGTATGGTGACAGACATTCCTAACACTGATCTGAATAAAAGGCATGTAAAAGTCACATCAATTTCTGATGACTAAATGCACTCTAAAGAGGATGATGGGAAAGTAATCACTAGTTTTTATATCGGAACACTTCGGAGATATAGGTGTTCTCCTGGTTAGAAACTGACTGGGAAAAAGATGACTTATGTTTAATTTTGCATTATAAATGGCAGTGTTTAAGACTTTTAATGTTTTAAACACAGACATTTAGGTTATAAACGTGTCACATGTGTCATGGTTTTACAGTGCACTGTTCAGCATGCATTAGACTATGAGCTTTCACGCTATGATCAGATGGCAGGAGAGTAGAAAGCAGTGTGTAGGGAGGAGACCATCTCAGTTAATCCCCTTAGCTTCATTAAAACCAGATAGAATAGGATTAGAGAGCTGCATGTAAATGAACATAATTCCTGGAGAAATTGAAACAGCTCCGAGATAAATGTATCATCAGGGAGACACAAACATAATCAAAATAGAAATTCATTAAATTCCCTTTATGAAGAATCGCCTGTTTATTAGCCAGAATTACAACTTAACGACAATGTACCAATTGGTTGTACCAATAGTTTGGATTATCGTGTGTGTCTATGTTCTCTCTCTCTCTACATCCTTTTTCTTTATTTCTTTCTTACTTTCTTTCACTCTCTCTCTCTCTCCCTTTATCTTTCTCTCAAACACACACAAAGCTGAGAAGTCATTTCAGCCAGGCAAAGCTGCCCTCCTATTTTGCATTCAGCTGATTGTGATTCCTCCTCAAAGGACCCCCTACTGAGCGGAGCAGCACAATTTGATGAAATATTCAGGTTTCCTAAAAGCTAATAATGTAGGACATCAAAGATCAATGCGGGAGCCTTCATCTGCTACTGATCAGAGGGATGTAAGGCTGTCTGTGCGGTGGTGTCCTGGTCCTTAGGACTGTGTGTGGTGTCTCTGTGCGCGCGTGTGAGGTAGACCGACTTCTGACATGTGCCTTCATTAGGCCTAGCTGAGAGAGGAGAGAAGGCCCCTTGCTCCCCTAACAAACAGGAATGCTATGAATACAACTACACAGGGACATGGCTTGCATATTAAATAAATAGGCCAACTTCTATTGTCACATTTAAGTGTATACCAGAATCTCAGCTTGTAGCAATATATACAGGGTAGTAATGCAGTAACTGCATAATAAGGTTGTACAAACACAAGAAGAACATGTAGCTGCATAATAAGGTTGTACAAACACAATAAGAACATGTAGCTGCATAATAAGGTTGTACAAACACAATTAAGAACATGTAGCTGCATAATAAGGTTGTACAAACACAATAAGAACATGTAGCTGCATAATAAGGTTGTACAAGCACAATAAGAACATGTAGCTGCATAATAAGGTTGTACAAACACAAGAAGAACATGTAGCTGCATAATAAGGTTGTACAAACACAAGAAGAACATGTAGCTGCATAATAAGGTTGTACAAACACAATAAGAACATGTAGCTGCATAATAAGGTTGTACAAACACAAGAAGAACATGTAGCTGCATAATAAGGTTGTACAAACACAAGAAGAACATGTAGCTGCATAATAAGGTTGTACAAACACAATAAGAACATGTAGCTGCATAATAAGGTTGTACAAACACAATAAGAACATGTAGCTGCATAATACGGTTGTACAAACACAATAAGAACATGTAGCTGCATAATACGGTTGTACAAACACAAGAAGAACATGTAGCTGCATAATAAGGTTGTACAAACACAATAAGAACATGTAGCTGCATAATAAGGTTGTACAAACACAATTAAGAACATGTAGCTGCATAATAAGGTTGTACAAACACAATAAGAACATGTAGCTGCATAATAAGGTTGTACAAACACAATAAGAACATGTAGCTGCATAATAAGGTTGTACAAACACAAGAAGAACATGTAGCTGCATAATAAGGTTGTACAAACACAAGAAGAACATGTAGCTGCATAATAAGGTTGTACAAACACAATAAGAACATGTAGCTGCATAATAAGGTTGTACAAACACAATTAAGAACATGTAGCTGCATAATAAGGTTGTACAAACACAAGAAGACCATGTAGCTGCATAATAAGGTTGTACAAACACAATAAGAACATGTAGCTGCATAATAAGGTTGTACAAACACAATAAGAACATGTAGCTGCATAATAAGGTTGTACAAACACAATTAAGAACATGTAGCTGCATAATAAGGTTGTACAAACACAAGAAGAACATGTAGCTGCATAATAAGGTTGTACAAACACAAGAAGAACATGTAGCTGCATAATAAGGTTGTACAAACACAAGAAGAACATGTAGCTGCATAATAAGGTTGTACAAACACAAGAAGAACATGTAGCTGCATAATAAGGTTGTACAAACACAATTAAGAACATGTAGCTGCATAATAAGGTTGTACAAACACAATAAGAACATGTAGCTGCATAATAAGGTTGTACAAACACAATTAAGAACATGTAGCTGCATAATAAGGTTGTACAAACACAATAAGAACATGTAGCTGCATAATAAGGTTGTACAAACACAAGAAGAACATGTAGCTGCATAATAAGGTTGTACAAACACAATAAGAACATGTAGCTGCATAATAAGGTTGTACAAACACAATAAGAACATGTAGCTGCATAATAAGGTTGTACAAACACAAGAAGAACATGTAGCTGCATAATAAGGTTGTACAAACACAATAAGAACATGTAGCTGCATAATAAGGTTGTACAAACACAATTAAGAACATGTAGCTGCATAATAAGGTTGTACAAACACAATAAGAACATGTAGCTGCATAATAAGGTTGTACAAGCACAATAAGAACATGGCTAATTGCCAGTTACAGTATAGGCATATTCCATAGTTTCTGCTCAGCTAACCTCTTGCAATAAATGTAATAAAATTTTATACATGTGTTTAGCAGATGTAATTGCGGGTGTAGCGAAATGCTTGTGTTTCTAGCTCCAACAGTTCAGTTATATCTAACAAGTAATATCTAACAATTTCACAACAATACACACAAATCTAACAAATCTCAGTAAAGGAATGGGATTAAGAATATATAAATATTTGGACGAGCAATATAATGGCACAACACAGTATATTTATATTTCCTTAACAGTCGTGTCATTTACTCGTGTTCAGGCTATTACCGCTTGAACAACCTGGAACAAATACAATTGAGAAAGAATATAACCTCCTACATTGTGCCATTATTGATTTATATATCTGCTGTTGGTCAGTTGTACACTACAAATACATTCCATGATACTTATATTAGTTTCTTAATTTGACAATGGTACTGGTAACAGTTTGCTTAAGCAACTGTCCTTGTAGTCAGTTAGATTCTGGTCTCTCAATGTCAATGAACAATATAGAGACTGTTGTGTAGTGTACAACCAACAGCAGATATATAAGTCAATAATGGCAAAATGTAGGAGGCTATATTCTTTCTCAATTGTATTTGTTCCAGGTTGTTCCATCGGTAATAGCCTGAATACGAGTATATGACACAACTTTAATTGCTTGAGTTAACAAGGTTAGGTCCACTCCACCACCTTTAAGGTGAAGCAAATCAGAGCTGGTATATTCACCGCCTATCCCCATAAACCTTTCACCCAAAGGCTAGTGCCAGAGTATACATCTAGGCAATAACAGCAATATTGGAGTGGATATAAATTGTAAATCCTTAAATTATGATTTTCAGTGGGCTGAGTGACTTCATAGGGGTCGAGAGACCCCGCTCTTCAAAGAGCATATTTCCCCCAAAATGTCAGAGAGAATGAGGGAAGTGTAGGACTAATGGATTACGATACAATACATCCCAGCTTGTGAGAGAAGATAGATATCTCATCATCTGTATCGCTGCCTGGCGGTGATAACAGAAAGAGCGATGTTCAAGCTACATATTGTGTGGGCGGCAGATAGTCTAGCGGTTAGGAGCGTTGGGCCAGTAACCGAAAGGTTGCTGGTTCAAATCCCCCGAGCCGATTAGTTGAAAAATCTGTCTGCTAAATTATTAAAATGTTAAATGTGTGAGGGATATACAGCCAGGAAGCAGTTCTACAATGTTGATTCTTACTGAACTATACCTCTGATATTGATATTGAGGGTCCGCAATCCAAAAATATTTATATTTTTATGCTATTTAGTATTTATTCATTTATAGACAACACGAGCAAAAACAAATGTGTCAGCTTTTAGGCCACCGTCAGTGTGTATTTTAAGTGTGTATAATAAAACACATATAGTCCTCCAGTCGTTAATGGTGACACAGTGGCACACATGCAGTAGTGTCCTTATCTAGTAGTCCCTATGCCTTTAAAGGTTAAAGGTTGATTCTCTCTAGTCTATGCCCACACTGAACAGAACACTGGCTCTTTTTCACTGGTTACTGGGGTTGTTCCGCATTCCACAAGAGTGTCCACCTGTTAGCTGTGTATATAGTGCCTTTCATTCATTCCATTCTAACCCCTTACTGGTAACCCTAGTAGCACACAGGAGTCCGGGCAAGGTAAACCAACTCCACATCCTCCCTAGAGCTCCTGTGTCCCCTGGGGTAGTGGGATAGAACGGAGGGAAGAGGGACAGAGGGTTTGTGTGGGTGTGCCCTTACAGAAAAACCACATGAATTTCATGTGATAACATGTGATCGCATGTAAAAGCAACATGTGATAACATGAAACTACACATGTGGAAACATGATCTCATGTGAAATAAACTCAGCAAAAAAAAAGAAACGTCCCTTTTTCAGGACTCTGTCTTTCAAAGATCATTTGTAAAAATCCAAATAACTTCACAGATCTTCATTGTAAAGGGTTTAAACACTGTTTCCCATGCATGTTCAATGAACCATAAACAATTAATGAACATGCACCTGTGGAACGGTCGTTAAGACACTAACAGCTTACAGATGGTAGGCAATTAAGGTCGCAGTTATGAAAACTTAGGACACTAAAGAGGCCTTTCTACTGACTCTGAAAAACACCAAAAGAAAGATGCCCAGGGTCCCTGCTCATCTGCGTGAATGTGCCTTAGGCATGCTGCAAGGAGGCATGAGGACTGCCCATTTGGCATTAACGGCAGGCACTGCGACTCACCGAAGCATATCACAGCATACCTCAGCATACTGCAGGCTATACTGCAGTATGATGCAACTTTTAAATGAGGAACCACTATGTGTGTGTGTGTGTGTGTGTGGGTGTGTGTGCCACGGGGTCTCGTAAGGTCAATGTGAAGGTCAGAGTATGCCTCCGCATACACTTGAATTGCAGAGATGCTGTATATTCACATTATACACTCCCATTACACATCACACACACGCATGCACACACACACACACACACACACTTTCTCTGATCAGTGTAAAGGGAAAAACTGTCGGTCATGGGAGGAGTAGAGGGCAATATCATGCGGTGTCCCTACGCTGAAGGATGGCTGTCGTTGCCTTAAATGAAAGAGTGTGACTCTGAATGTGTGTATGTACTGCCGCCCATCGCTCATCTCCTTCCCTTTGATTTGCTCTTATTGTACTCCTTTCCTCTGCCTCTGCCTGCTAGTGTACGGCTGTACTGGGCGATGAGTGATGAACTAGCCAGTGAGCACTGTGGATGCAGCCCGGGCCTTGTTGAATAGTTATATGAATTTCAATTGCAGTTCAAGAAAACACAGAGAACTTGGGTGGACTTTGAACGACCCTTGTCAATGCCCCATCGTCGGGAGATGATGGGTATTTCTTTACTTGATTTCTTTCATTGTTGGAAACCTGGAAATCAAGGCTGAAACATTGGAGAAATTGAGAAATGTCCCTATTCAGGTTTCTCATTTTCAAACAATGACAGAATAGAATGAAATTTGTATCATTTAAGAATAGGGCATATCTTTATTTAATTTTTTTCTCACGATATTGAGACCATATTTGTTTTTGCTGCCATTTTTCAATTGATTAAATTCCTATATCCATCCCCGTGGGGCATATTTGGATGGTATTTGAAAGGCCTTCTCAGCCGTGTGGTCATAACCATTATCTTGTCAAACGACTCTCTAAGATGAAAATCGTTGTCTTGTCTTTAGCTCTGTATTGCATTAAAACCCACTCTCTTTATATTTAAATGTTTCATTTTCCATCTGGGTGTTATTGCCTCACTCCCATTTCACCCTCTGGTATGTAGGCACTTAGGAAACTTAAAACAAAACATTTGCACATTTAAAAACACACACTTCATGCCACACTCCCTCTGCAATCATTCTTAGATCTGTAATGACATTCTTGCAAAGTGTGGGAGCTAGAAAAATATCCAAATTTTTAAGTTAAGCAACGTAAAACGGGAACTGTTCTGATGGCTGCAGGGGCAGTATTGAGTAGCTTGGATGAAAGGTGCCCATAGTAAACTGCCTGCTCCTCAGTCCCAGTTGGTAATATATGCATATTATTATTCGTATTGGATAGAAAACATTCAGAACTTTCTAAAACTGTTTGAATGATGTCTGTGAGTATAACAGAACTCATATAGGAGGCAAAAACCCGAGAGAAAATCCAAACAGGAAGTTGGAATTCTGAGGTTGGTCGATTTTCAACCAAGACCCTATTGAATACACAGTGGGATATGGATGAGTTTGCACTTCCTACGGCTTCCACTAGATGTCAAGTCTGTAGAACCTTGTCTGATGCGTCTACTGTGAAGTGGGGCCAAAGGAGACAGGATTTAGTCAGGTCTATCATGCTCTGACCATGCGCGTTCACATGAGGGAGCTCTGTTCCATCGCACTTCTGAAGTCAATGTAATTCTCCGGTTGGAACTTTACTGAAGATTTATGTTAAACATTCTAAAGATTGATTCAATACATCGTTTGCATGTTTCTACTGACTGTTACGGAACTTTTTGACATTTCGTTTGCTTTTAGTGAACGCGCTTCCTGACTTTTGATTTGTTTACCAAACACGCTAACAAAAATAGCTATTTGGACATAAATGATTGACATTACCCAACAAAACAAACATTTCTTGTGGGAGTCCTGGGAGTGCATTCCGACGAAGACCAGCAAAGGTAAGTGAAGATTTATAATGTTTTTATGAGTTTTGTTGACTGCACAATTTGGTGGGTAACTGTATGGCTTCCTTTTGTGGCTGAACGCTGTTCTCAGATTATTGAATATTGTGCTTTTGCCCTAAAGCTTTTTGAAATCTGACACAGCGGTTGCATTAAGAACAAGTGTATCTTTAATTCTATGTAAAACATGTATCTTTCATCAAAGTTTATGATGAGTATTTGTTATTTGACGTGGCACTGCAATTTCTCAGGATATTTTGGAGGCATTTCTGAACATGGCGCCAAAGTAAACTGAGGTTTTTGGATATAAATATGAACTTTATCGAACAAAACATACACTGCTCAAAAAAATAAAGGGAACACTTAAACAACACAATGTAACTCCAAGTCAATCACACTTCTGTCAAATCAAACTGTCCACTTAGGAAGCAACACTGATTGACAATACATTTCACATGCTGTTGTGCAAATGGAATAGACAAAAGGTGGAAATTATAGGCAATTAGCAAGACACTCCCAATAAAGGAGTGATTCTGCACGTGGTGACCACAGACCACTTCTCAGTTCCTATGCTTCCTGGCTGATGTTTTGGTCACTTTTGAATGCTGGCGGTGCTTTCACTCTAGTGGTAGCATGAGACGGAGTCTACAACCCACACAAGTGGCTCAGGTAGTGCAGCTCATCCAGGATGGCACATCAATGCGAGCTGTGGCAAGAAATTTTGCTGTGTCTGTCAGCGTACTGTCCAGAGCATGGAGGCGCTACCAGGAGACAGGCCAGTACATCAGGAGACGTGGAGGAGGCCGTAGGAGAGCAACAACCCAGCAGCAGGACCGCTACCTCCGCCTTTGTGCAAGGAGGAGCACTGCCAGAGCCCTGCAAAATGCCCTCCAGCAGGCCACAAATGTGCATGTGTCTGCTCAAACGGTCAGAAACAGACTCCATGAGGGTGGTATGAGGGCCCGACGTCCACAGGTGGGTGTTGTGCTTACAGCCCAACACCGTGCAGGACGTTTGGCATTTGCCAGAGAACACCAAGATTGGCAAATTCGCCACTGGCGCCCTGTGCTCTTCACAGATGAAAGCAGGTTCACACTGAGCACGTGACAGAGTCTGGAGACGCCGTGGAGAACGTTCTGCTGCCTGCAACATCCTCCAGCATGACCGATTTGGCGGTGGGTCAGTCATGGTGTGGGGTGGCATTTCTTTGGGGGCCGCACAGCCCTCCATGTGCTCGCCAGAGGTAGCCTGACTGCCATTAGGTACCGAGATGAGATCCTCAGACCCCTTGTGTCACGATCGTCTATAGGAGAGAGTGAGGACCAAGGCGCAGCGCGTGAAAAAAACATCTTCTTTTATTAAGAAGAGAACAAACACAAAACGAAACCACTTTAACAAAATAACAAACAGATGAACGTGAAGCTAAGAATGAACTAGTGCATACATGCAACATAGAACATCGACATAGACAATTCCCCACAACAAACTAAAGCCTATGGCTACCTTAAATATAGCTCCCAACCAGAGACAACAGAAACCAGCTGTCTCTAATTGGGAACCCATTCAGGCAACCATAGACTTTCCTAGACAACTACACACAACATAGACACAGCTAGACAACTATACTAAACATAAACCCAACTACTCTAAATAAACCCCCTAAACCTTACAACCACCCTAGACACTACAAAACCCACATAAATTACCCATGTCACACCCTGACCTAACTAAAATAATAAAGAAAACAAAGAATACTAAGGCCAGGGCGTGACACCTTGTGAGACCATATGTTGACACATGCACATTTGTGACCTGCTGGAGGTCATTTTGCAGGGCTCTGGCAGTGCTCCTCCTTGAACAAATGCGGAGGTAGCGGTCCTGCTGCTGGGTTGTTGCCCTCCTACGGCCTCCTCCACATCTCCTGATGTACTGGCCTGTCTCCTGGTAGCGCCTCCATGCTCTGGACACTACGCTGACAGGCACAGCAAAACTTCTTGCCACAGCTCGCATTGATGTGCCATCCTGGATGAGCTGCACTACCTGAGCCACTTGTGTGGGTTGTAGACTCCGTCTCATGCTACCACTAGAGTGAAAGCACCGCCAGCATTCAAAAGTGACCAAAACATCAGCCAGGAAGCATAGAAACTGAGAAGTGGTCTGTGGTCACCACCTGCAGAATCACTCCTTTATTGGGGGTGTCTTGCTAATTGCCTATAATTTCCACCTTTTGTCTATTCCATTTGCACAACAGCATGTGAAATTTATTGTCAATCAGTGTTGGCTGCTGAGGGGAGGACGGCTCATAATAATGTCTGGAACGTTGCGAATGGAATGGCGTCAAACACATGGAAACTATGTACGATGTATTTGATATCATTCCACTGATTCCACTCCAGCCATTATCAGAAGCTCGTCCTCCCCAATAATGTGCCATTAACCTCCTGTGCTATAATCACTGAGGAATTATCATGGTCCACACACATCCACACAGTTGTGAAGAGGGCACATCTGCACCTCTTCCCCATCAGGAGGCTGAAAAGATTTGGCATGGGCCCTCAGATCCTCAAAATGTTCTACATTGTTCTATTGACTGGCTGCATCATCACTTGGTACAGCAACTGCAAGGCATCCGATCACAAGGCGCTACAGAGGGTGGTGAGTACGGCCCAGTACATCACTAGGGCCGAACTCCCTGCCATGCTGGACCACTACGCCAGGCGGGGTCAGAGGAAGGCCCAAAAAATTGTCAAAGACTCCAGCCACCCAAGCAATATCAGTGCACCAAGTCTGGAACCAACAGGACCCTCAACAGCTTCTATCCCCAAGCCATAAGACTGCGAAACAAGACTGCTAAATAGCTAATTAAATGGCTACATGGACTACCTGCATTTACCCATTTTTGCACTAACTCTCTTGCACTGACTTTATGCACACACACTGAACCAATGTTCCCTCAATTTTTGGCAGGCAATGAGCAAATTTGGGGTCTTTTGAGTGGAAAATGTGAGAATTTTGTACGACTTCCGGCGCATGTTTACAATGAACACTGAGGCTGTACCCTTACAGTTTTAGACAGTAGCCAATAGGCTATTGTGGCTATTTGATCATAATGTAGGCCTACCAACAAAACCAATGGAGCGAATCCAAGAACATTTTCACATGGAAATAGCTTTTGATTTCTATAGTATAACCTACAGTAGCCTATATGTGGTGTTCAATGCAGGCCTATTGCATGAAACTTTGAAAAACGTTTTTACATTATGAAGGGTTTGACATGAATTCATGATTTTTTTTACTTGGTCTGTGACACCATGGGTAAAATAGGTGACTGTACATTGCATTGTGTTGTATGATGCAATAAATCACTTTACAAAATCAAAGTTATTATTATTACCATACAGAGAATTAGACAATGTAGGCTAATTATCCGCCTATTTGTTTATTTGCATATTCAAGCGTGTCTCAAAATACAACACTGCCCCTTTAATTAAGACTAAAGCTTTTTACCTGACTGGTTTTTCAGACATCTTGAAATATAGCCTACAGGTGTTGTGCTCTTGTAGGAAGCAGAAACTCCACATTGCTGACCTATACTTATCTATAACTGGGCTAATAACTCGCTAACTATCAAAGAATATCAACAAATGTGCACATGCTCGGCTCTGCGCTCTGATCTGATCTGGAAGGGAAAAACGCGTTCACTCGCGGGTGATTGAAATACCGCTCGTGGGCTACCCCTGGAAATATTGCGCTGTGGCTCTGGCTTTGCCTACAACAAAATCACAGACTCAATCTGGCAAAGTTAGATTTGTTTTGGTTTGCTGCATTGAAAAAGGGTTATTTAATGTTGATTTGATCACAGGAAAAACGTTGAATAATATAGTGCAAACTAATTGGGCGAACTCAGTGAAGTTCAATCTCTTGCATTTCTGTGCAGTCCTGGAGTAGGTGCGCGGCACGCGCGCAGTTTAGAGGGAACATTGCGCTGGACTCTACCCACACACTCACACATACTTACACTGACATCCCAACACACACATACACACCCACTAAATACGCCCACACACATAGCACACATGCATACTGATTACACACACACACACACATTCACACTCACACTCACACTCACCACATACACTGCTGCTACTGTCTATCTATCCTGTTGACTAGTCCCTTTACCCCTACCTATACAGTATGTATGTAGCTACCTCAATTACCTCCATGCTACTGTTACTTGTTATTCATTTTTCACTGTGTATTTTTTCCTCATGTCACTATTTCTATTTAATTTGACGTATTATTTTTTAGCTTAAACTCTGCATTGTTGGAAAGGACCTGTAAGTAAGCATTTCACTGTTAGTCTACACATGTTGTTTACAAAGCATGTGACAAATACAATTGAATTCCTACTGTCTCTCCCTGCCTGTGATCTGACCTAGGGTCCGGAGTCTGTAGCCTGCCCACTGTGTTCAGTGGCTGTAGCTCACACAAAGCTGATCAGGTGTTAGGGCTATTGGGCTAATTGTGGGATTATTACTGACCACATAGTATGTGTAGTGTGGAGCTCACATCATCAAATCACTTACTGCTCTCTGCTGTCCTCTGCAGTTGGCAACTATTATCATCATTGGAGTCTAAATGATATTAAGAGTATTTTCCTTCACATCATGAGGAAAGAAATGTGTCGAAGATAGTGTGTTGGTGAAGTCAGTGAGAGAAGCAAGATTTGACATATTTGATTTTGTTGATTGGTGACTTGCTTGATGATTGTGTGACTTGGTTGATTTAGTGTTTCTGTTTTATTCTCACAAACGCAAAGCATTACTGGGGCGGCAGGTAGCCTAGCGGTTATAGCGTTGGGCCAATAACCGAAAGGTTGCTAGATCAAATCCCTGAGATGTCAAGGTAAAAATCTGTCGTTCTGCCCCTGAACAAGGCAGTTAACCCACTGTTCCTAGGCTGTCATTGTAAATAAGAATTTGTTCTTAACTGACATGCCTAGTTTAAAAAAAATCAAAAAATTATTATTGTGTTTAATTTGGATAATGAATGTACTTTTAAATTGTTTATTTTAATTGTTGTTTTGAATATTAACTATATTTTTCTCATTCCCCCACCACCACTCTCCCACCCCCGATAAAAAGCTAGACATTTAATTGCATGAACACTTTGACAGTTAAAGCAATTAAGGTGACAGGTGAGTGTGTTAAAAGCAGGATGTTCATTATAACCCCATACCTGTCTGTCCTGACAGCTCCTTAAATGCCTGCTGCTCCCACCCCTACCACGGCTCCACCGTGGCTCCTTTCATTTAATTTAACTCCCAGTTTCCACCATTTAGGGGGGGAAATGTGTCAATGGAACCCACGTCGGTCTGCCATTCTGTGTCAGGAAGTGCAAACAATGCCCTAAGCTTCCCAGTTCTTTGCATTCAGGTCAGCGGAATATGACTGCTGTTTCTTTCACTGAACGATTAATGGGGTTGAATTGTAGATATCCTGGTGAATTACATTACCTTGAAAACACAAGATTTTCCACGTGTTCTGTTTGCACACGTGTCTGTTGTTTATTTTGATTGGGCAATGTTTGTAGATTTGGGAAAACGTCAGTTGTTTAACGATATAATCATAGTTATTGCTGACTAATAATAGGAAGGACGAATGTAATTTTTTTTTAACATGATGGCATAATTCTCCCCTTCTCACTCCCTCTTCTCTCTCTCCATTCACCACATTTCCTGCCACTCTTGATGGAGGTGACAGAACAGAAGTGGGGGGTGAAGAGCAGGCCTACATTCCTCCCTCCCTCCCTGTGTTATGCATTGTGGGGGTATTGTGTACAGCTGTTGTATATCCCCTGGTTGATCTGAGGCAGACCTCAGCAGGACAGCATTGACAGCTGTGACGGCTCGGCTGGTAACCACTGGCACCCTGTGTGCGTGGCGTAACCTCACCTCACCTGGGTCTGGTTCTGATATGTGCTGAGAGAGAGAGAATATGGGCTGCAGGTCTAGTTTCCTTGTGTCCAGAGCCAGTCATAACTACAGCAGCTAATAACAATAATTATGTACACAGCATATGTTATTATCTACTATACTAATGTTATACTGATACTTGTACTGAACTGTAAAGAAGGCAGTGTTACTATAACTGCTGTCCATGGTGCTGATAGTGTGGCCATGAATATGGTTATGAGCCTCCGATTATCTTGTGTTTTTTCAAATGGTTTTATTGAGTACTTTAAACCATGGTTTTCTAAGGATATAGGCAGTGCCTACAGGCAGTTGCAATGTGTCAGATTTCACATAATATTACCAGGAGCTGCAGTTCGGTTCTGTGTAGTCTGTCAAAGGCTTCTATTGTCCACCTAATTGTCAGTTGACATTTCTCTTCCTGATTGTTATAGACATCAAATCAGTGGTGTGATAAGACTGGAAGGTATTATTTTCCGTATTACCTCCTCATCATGAATATGAATGCAAACGACTAATTTCACAAAGATAACGGTGAACAGCTCTGTGTGTAGTGACAAAATAATTCTTTGAGGGAAAAGCAATCATTTAAATTGCAAACCCCTTAGAGGTGTGTGGGGCTTTATTGAATTGCACATTTCTGTTGCTAGCTAATAATAATAGAAACAATGAATTAGGAGATTAGCTACCTGGCGCATATTGACGATTCATAATGTGCAGGAATCCACTCATCATACAGAGCATTCAAAGCACTGATTATTAGGAGAAGAACAAGGAAAGAAACAACACAAAGCTAATCAGCCCACGTTTTAAGAGGGGGGGGTGAGTGAGAGGGAGAGATGGGTCTATGTTGTATTAAAACTGCGTAGTGACTGTGTTCTAGAGAGTGTAACGCAGGTGCTGCCTGCTGTACCTCCTAGATAGAGGAGAGAGGAAAAGACCTCCTTAGAGAAGCTGTGTGGTGTGTAGCTCTGTGTGCCCCCGTGTATTGCTGTGACCTAGAGCGATTCTTGAACAAATAAGATTGCCTTTGTGTGTGCATTATTTTCTGTTGACATTTGCTAAGCGCTAGCCAGGGCTGCTGCTGGCCGGGGGAGATAGATAGAGGAGGGTCTATAATGTGTCTGTATCGGCCCAGGCTCTTTAATGTTAGAGAGAGAGAGGGGGGAACTTTTTCTTCACACCAACAATAATCTTTCGGAGAGGCGAGACCGTGTACTGAAGGTGCCCTCCCTCCCACAGATTTTCATTTATGTATCTGTTAGATCTCATCTTTATTAATGCCTCGATGCAATTTCACCTGGAGTGAAAACACAAAAGCTATAATGTATGTTTTTACAGGAAATGTATGCTATATTAATATTTGAGAGGGTTGCACATTCAAATAGGTCAGAAATGTGAGTATTATTTATTCTGCATTGTTTTGACGTGTGTGTGTGTATGTTTGTCGATGCCAAACCCACCACTGGTGTGCGTGACCAAAGATTTCTATTTTCATGTCATCTGACCATAGCACCGCCTGGAGTTTGATAAACGCCATTGGCACTTGGTTTGGAACCCGTGCTATCAAAATAGAGCTCTTTGGCCACGCAGACCAGGGGTGGGTTTGGTGTTGAAAAACAGAAGCATATTCATGAATGTACCTAATTATGGTGGTGGATCTTTTTTTGTTATGGGGCTATTTTGCTTCCACTGGTCTTGGGGCCCTTGTCAAGGTCAATGGCATCATGAACATTACCAAGTACCAGAACATTTTATCCAAAAACCTGGTTACCGCTGCCAGGAGAATGGCACTTGGTTACCGCTGCCAGGAGAATGGCACTTGGCTGCAAGTGGCTCTTCCAGCAAGACAATAACCCCAAGATCCACAAAGAAATTGTTAATTGTCCACAAAATCTACATCTGGACTTGAACCCCATTTGAAAACATGGTTTGAATTGAATCTGTATGGAGGAATGGTCAAAGATCCCTCACAATGTGTTATTCAATCTCCTAAAATATAGAAAAGGCTCAGTGTTGTTATCCTCGCAAGGGTAAGGTTCTTGAGTATTGAAAACAGCGGTGGCAATCATTTTTACCTCTATCTTTTCTCATTGAATTTTTGAACTTGTCAAACACAATCTCTTTCTCTGAGTATTGGTATAAATTAACACAATTCATACACAAAAATGCATACAATACAGCTCAGTATTTGTATTATTTATTTTATACGGTCTTTTTTGCTCATCTTTATCAAGGGTGCCAATAATTATGGACCCCACTGTATATATTTTTGTGTGGATGCGTGCCTCTGTGTATGTGTGTGTGTGGCTCTTCCTCTCTCCGAGATCCCTCAGTAGCCCGTCCTCCAGTATTAATCATTGACCTTCAGATTACAACATGATTCAAGCTAATTTCTCCAGAGCCTTTCAGCTCTTTGCATTTCGTGTATGTATGTCCTTCCCTCTGCCCCATTCGGCCCCATTCATTTTGCTCCGTCTCCAGTTATTCTTTGAGCTGAGATACACTGCTGCAATATCCATTATGCTATGGGCTAAAGCATAATTTATTGTCAAATGAAAAAAATGGGTCAACAGTGATGTCAGCTGATGATCAACCACCCAGGTTTAATAAAACATCTTGCTGTGGTGTGAGTGTATGTGTGCATTGCATGTGTGTGTGCACGTTGCGAGTGTGCATGCACGCGTGTGTGTTCAGGGCCGTGGCGGCCGTCTACCTGGCTACAGCCCCTCTATAATTGCCCTGCTGTCAGGGTGATAAGTGGTATTAATGGCGGACTGGTGCACTCTGCTCTGCACTGAGCTCAGGGAATTGCAAGTTGGGATTATTATAGGTGTCTAGCTGGAGTGGAGAGGGGGGGGGGTCTGTCTCTTCTCTCTCTCTCTGTTCTTCAACTCACTCTTTTTTTCTCTTTTCTGATTTTCATTTTTCTTTTTTCTCTTTCTCCCATTCTTCTTTCTCATTTTTTTTATTTTATATCTTTCTCTCACTGTTATTATTATTATATAGTTTCAACCACTCTGTTTTCAACCTCTCTCTCTCTCTCTCTCTTTCTTTCTCACTGTCTCCCTGCCTAATTATCTTGAGAAAAAAATGGAAGACTTCTTTCATTACTCACACATTTAACAGCTCACTAACATCAACTTTTTTCTCATCCTGTTTTGTAGGTGCCTGAAATGTGCAGATGCCCCATGTCAGAAAAGTTGCCCTACCAACCTGGACATCAAGTCATTCATTACCAGTATTGCCAACAAGGTAAAAGTTAGCTTCCTTTCAATTCTAAATGACACAAATGATTAAAATGAAAGCTTTGATATGCCAAATTGTTAATCAATTTATTAGTGTCTTATCATTACTATTTTTACTAAAACATCTGTAATATCACTTAGAAAATCTAAATATAACGCGAAAGACTGTGATTGGTATTTGATTGGTTGAGATATGGGCTTGGGATAATCGATCCCCGAGCCCAGTAACAGCCAGCTGTATTCAGAGAGAGAGAGAGAGCCCCAGACCTGAGCTCAGAGAGGAACAGCTCTAATTGATGTCTTCTGCCAGGGTAAAAGCAGTACATGGTATAAATATAGCCATATATGTTGCCTCCATCCATATGATCAAGGCCAGGCACACAGCCTCACACTGGCATGCCGAATTGCTATTTAATGATGCTCTGTAAACAAACCTGCATAATATATGCTGTGTCTGATAAGAATAGTTGTTTACAGCGAAGTTATAGGACGTTGTGAATGGGATAAACCTTATAAAACAGATCAAATCAGTAATTTCAGTGTCCTTGTAGATGAAAGTGGTGAAATAAACAGTTAGGCTACCTCAGTGTTGTTATAGAGGGAAACACATATGAAAGGGTTTTTAATCTAGGACTCCTCCTGTCATTTCATTATCTAATGTGTACCTTAGACAAGCTAATATTATATGTGTGGGCAACATTATTTGCATGGCATAATAGGTGCATACTACTATTTTTACATTTCTGTTATTGTTTCTTGTTGGAAAACCCAAACGACCGGAGGGATTTGAACCAATATTGTCTCCTTGCCAATAGCTACTTTTTCTTCTATGACTGTTCATTTTCAATGGTAGGGAACTTTACAGGGAAATTGAGGCTTTTACATTTGACTTAAGCAGGAAACTCATTATCATTCAGATATGGAATATTTTTATTGATATAATATTTGACAAATAAAGGTGACTATTAGGTTTACACAGAGCAGGAAGCTTAAATCTTGAATATTTACTGCAATACAACAGTGTCCTCGATTTTGATTGGCTCCACATTTCCCTAATAAAATAACTTCATAATGGAGTTATGCTCTCTTTAATGAAATGTATTGTAGGGTTTCCTATATTATCCTTGCCAGTGAAAATTAAATAAATGATATAGTGTTATAGAACTGTTAAGAATTCTATCAAGTCTGTTGCCATTCTAAATGAGAATTATTCTGTTATTTAGTTTTTAAAATACTATTATTCTTCAGTTTCTATATAACCTACAATATACAGTACCAGTCAAAAGTTTGGACACACCTACTCATTCAAGGGTTTTTATTTATTTTTACTATTACTTTCTACAATGTAGAATAATAGTGAAGATATCAAAACTATTAAAAAACATATATGGAATCATGTAGTAACCAAAAAAAGTGTTAAACAAGTCAAAATATATTTTAGATTTTTCAAAGTAGCCACCCTTTGCCTTGATGACAGCTTTGCATACTCTTGGCATTCTCTCAACTAGCTTCACCTGGAATGCTTTTTTAACAGTCTTGAAGTAGTTCCCCCATATGCTGAGCACTTGTTGGCTGCTTTTCCATCACTCTACGGTCCAACTCATCCCAAACCATCTCAATTGGGTTGAGGACAGGTGACTATAGTGGCCAGGTAATCTGACACAGCACTCCATCACTCTCCTTCTTGGTCAAATAGCCCTTACACAGCCTGGAGGTGTGTTGGGTCATTGTCTTGAAAAGCAAATGATAGTCCCACTAAGTGCAAACCAGATGGGATGGTGTATTGCTGCAGAATGCTGTGGTAGCCATGCTGGATAAGTGTCTACTTACCACCACAAACCGATGATGGAGCTAAGATTGCACTCAACGAGCTGTATAAAGCCATAAGCAAACAAGAAAATGCTAATCTAGAAGCGGCACTCCTAGTGGCCGGGGACTTTAATGCATGCAAACTTAAATCCGTTTTACCCCATTAAAACTCTAGACCACCTTTACACCACACACAGAGACGCTCCCGAGTGGTGCAGCGGTCTAAGGCACTGCATTTCAGTGCAAGAGGCGTCACTACAGTCCCTGGTTCGAATCCAGGCTGAATCACATCTGGCCGTGATTGGGAGTCCCATAGGGCGGCGCACAATTGGCCCAGCATCGTCCGGGTTTGGCTGGGGTAGGCCGTCATTGTTGACTTCTGTGATCGAAAAAGCCTTGGTTTCATGCATGTCAACATCAGAAGCCTCCTCCCTAAGTTTGTTTTACTCACTGCTTTAGCACACTCTGCCAACCCTGATGTCCTTGCCGTGTTTGAATCCTGGCTTAGGAAGGCCACCAAATATTCTGAGATTTCCATACCCAACTATAACACTTTCCGTCAAGATAGAACTGCCAAAGAACTGCCAAAGGGGGAGGAGTTGAAATCTACTGCAGAGAGAGCCTGCAAAGTTCTGTCATACTTTCCAGGTCCAAGCCCAAACAGTTCGAACTTCTAATTTTAAAAATTAATCTCTCCAGAAATAAGTCTCTCACTGTTGCCGCCTGCTACCGACCCCCCTCAGCTCCCAGCTGTGCCCTGGACACCATCTGTGAATTGATCTCCCCCCATCTAGCTTCAGAGTTTGTTCTGTTAGGTGACCTAAACTGGGATATGCTTAACATTCAGGCAGTCCTACAATCTAAGCTAGATGCCCTCAATCTCACACAAATCATCAAGGAACCCACCAGGTACAACCCTAAATCCGTAAACATGGGCACCCTAATAGACATTATCCTGACCAACTTGCCCTCCAAATACACCTCTGCTGTCTTCAATCAGGATCTCAGCGATCACTGCCTCATTGCCTGTATCTGCTACGGGTCCGCGGTCAAACGACCACCCCTCATCACTGTCAAACGCTCCCTAAAACACTTCTGCGAGCAGGCCTTTCTAATCGACCTGGCCCGGGTATCCTGGAAGGATATTGACCTCATCCTGTCAGTTGAGGATGCCTGGTCATTCTTTAAAAGTAACTTCCTCACCATCTTAGACAAGCATGCTCTGTTCAAAAAATGAAGAACTAAGAACAGATATAGCCCTTGGTTCACTCCAGACCTGACTGCCCTCGACCAGCACAAAAACATCCTGTGGCGAACTGCAATAGCATCGAATAGTCCCCGCGATATGCAACTGTTCAGGGAAGTCAGGAACCAATACACGCAGTCAGTCAGGAAAGCAAAGGCCAGCTTTTTCAAGCAGATATTTGCATCCTGTAGCTCTAACTCCAAAAAGTTCTGGGACACTGTAAAGTCCATGGAGAACAAGAGCACCTCCTCCCAGCTGCCCACTGCACTGAGGCTAGGTAACACGGTCACCACCGATAAATCCGTGATAATCGAAGACTTCAACAAGCATTTCTCAACGGCTGGCCATGCCTTCCTCCTGGCTTCTCCAACCCTGGCCAACAGCTCCGCCCCCCCCCCCCCGCTGCTACTCGCCCAAGCCTCCCCAGCTTCTCCTTTACCCAAATCCAGATAGCAGATGTTCTGAAAGAGCTGCAAAACCTGGACCCATACAAATCAGCTGGGCTTGACAATCTGGACCCTCTATTTCTGAAACTGTCCGCCGCCATTGTCGCACCCCCTATCTCCAGCCTGTTCAACCTCTCCTTCGTATCATCTGAGATCCCCAAGGATTGGAAAGCTGCCGCGGTCATCCCCCTCTTCAAAGGGGGAGACACCCTGGACCCAAACTGTTACAGACCAATATCCATCCTGCCCTGCCTATCTAATGTCTTCGAAAGCCATGTCAACAAACAGGTCACTGACCATCTCGAATCCCACCGTACCTTCTCCGCTGTGCAATCCGGTTTCCGAGCCGGTCACGGGTGCACCTCAGCCACGCTCAAGGTACTAAACGAAATCATAACCGCCATCGATAAAAGACAGTACTGTGCAGCCGTCTTCATCGACCTGGCCAAGGCTTTCGACTCTGTCAATCACCATATTCTTATCGGCAGACTCAGTAGCCTCGGTTTTTCTAATGACTGCCTTGCCTGGTTCACCAACTACTTCGCAGACAGAGTTCAGTGTGTCAAATCGGAGGGAATGTTGTCCGGTCCTCTGGCAGTCTCTATGGGGGTACCACAGGGTTCAATTCTCAGGCCGACTCTTTTCTCTGTATATATCAATGATGTTGCTCTTGCTGCGGGCGATTCTCTGATCCACCTCTACGTAGACGACACCATTCTGTATACTTCTGGCCCTTCCTTGGACACTGTGCTATCTAACCTCCAAACGAGCTTCAATGCCATACAACACTCCTCCCGTGGCCTCCAACTGCTCTTAAACGCTAGTAAAACTAAATGCATGCTTTTCAACCGGTCGCTGCCTGCACCCGCACGCATGACTAGCATCACCACCCTGGATGGTTCCGACCTAGAATATGTGGACATCTATAAGTATCTAGGTGTCTGGCTAGACTGCAAACTCTCCTTCCAGACTCATATCAAACATCTCCAATGCAAAATCAAATCGAGAGTCGGCTTTCTATTTCGCAACAAAGCCTCCTTCACTCACGCCGCCAAACTTACCCTAGTAAAACTGACTATCCTACCGATCCTCGACTTCGGCGATGTAATCTACAAAATAGCTTCCAATACTCTACTCAGCAAACTGGATGCAGTTTATCACAGTGCCATCCGTTTTGTTAATAAAGCACCTTATACCACCCACCACTGCGACCTGTATGCTCTAGTCGGCTGGCCCTCGCTGCATGTTCGTCGTCAGACCCACTGGTTCCAGGTCATCTACAAGGCTATGCTAGGTAAAGCGCCGCCTTATCTCAGTTCACTGGTCACGATGGCAACACCCACCCCGTAGTACGCGCTCCAGCAGGTGTATCTCACTGATCATCCCTAAAGCCAAAACCTCATTTGGCCGCCTTTCCTTCCAGTTCTCTGCTGCCTGCGACTAGAACGAATTGCAAAAATCTCTGAAGTTGGAGACTTTTATCTCCCTCAACAACTTTAAACATCTGCTATCTGAGCAGCTAACCGATCGCTGCAGTTGTACATAGTCCATCGGTATATAGCCCACCCAATTTACCTACCTCATCCCCATACTGTTTTCATTTATTTTATTTTATGCTCTTTTGCACACCAGTATCTCTATTTGCACATGATCATCTGATGATTTATCACCCCAGTGTTAATCTGCTAAATTGTAATTATTCGCTCCTTTGGCTTATTTATTGCCTACCTCCTCATGCCTTTTGCACACATTGTATATATATTCTCTTTTTTTTCCTTTTTTTCCTACTATGTTATTGACTTGTTTATTGTTTACTCCATGTGTAACTCTGTGTTGTTGTCTGTTCATACTGCTATACTTTATCTTGGCCAGGTCGCAGTTGCAAATGAGAACTTGTTCTCAACTAGCCTACCTGGTTAAATAAAGGTGAAATAAAAATAAATAAAAATTGTAAATAAGAATTTGTTCTTTACTGACTTGTCTAGTTAAATAAAGGTTAAAATTAAACTACAAAGCTCTCCCTAACCCTCGATTTGGCAAATCGGAACATAATTCTATCCTCCTGATTCCTGCTTACAAGCAGAAACTAAAGCAGAAATTACCAGTGACTCGTTCAATATGGAAGTGCTCAGATGACGCGGACGCTTCGCTACAGGACTGTTTTACTTGCGCAGACCAGAATAATTGTTCCGGGATTCATCCAATGACATTGAGGAGTATACCAGCTCAGTCACCGACTTTATCAATAAGTGCATCGACGATGTGGTCTCCACAGTGACCGTACATACATATCCCAACCAAAAGCCATGGATTACAGGCAACGTCCGCACCGAGCTAAAGGCTAGAGCGGGACACTAATCTGGACTCTTATACAAACCATCAAACAAACAAAGCGTCAATACAGGATTAAGATTGAATTGTACTACACTGGCTCTGACGCTCGTCGGATGTGGCAGGGCTTGCAAACTATTACGGACTAGAAAGGGAAACCCAGCCGCGAGCTGCCCAGTGACGCGAGCCTACCAGACGACCTAAATGCCTTTTTATGCTCGCTTCTAGGCAAGCAAAACTGAAGCATGCATGAGAGCACCAGCTGTTCCGAACGACTGTGTGATAACACTCTCGGTAGCCGATGTGAGCAAGACCTTTAACTTCTCTGGCATATGTGGTACGCTAACGTCCCACTTGGCCAAAAGCCAGAAAAAAATGCAGCGCGTCAAATTCAAATATATTACTATGAAAATCAATCTTTCATGAAATCACACATGAAAGACACCAAATTAAAGCTACACATGTTGTGAATCCAGCCAACATGTCTGATTTCAAAAAGGATTTACTGCGAAAGCACACAAAACGATTATGTTAGGTCAGTACATAGCCACAGAAAAACACAGCCATTTTCCCAGCCAAAGATAGGAGTCACAAAAAGCAGAAATAGAGATAAAATTAATCACTAACCTTTGATGATCTTCATCAGATGACACTCATTGGACTTCATGTTACACAATACATGTATGGTTTGTTCGGTAAAGTTCATATTTATATCAAAAAATTTGAGTTTAGGCGGGACGCTACTGTCTCACTTGGCAAAAAGCCAGAGAAAATGCAAAGCGCCAAATTCAAATTAATTACTATAAAAATTACTATAAAAATCTAACTTTCATTAAATCACACATGAAAGATACCAAATTAAAGCTACACTAGTTGTGAATCCAGCCAACATGTCAGAATTCAAATAGGCTTTTCGGCGAAAGCAAATGATGCTATTACCTGAGTTAGCACCATTGTAAACAAAGAGAGATACGCATATTTCAACCCTGCAGGCACGACACAAAACACAGAAATAAAAATATAATTCATGCCTTACCTTTGACGAGCTTCTGTTGTTGGCACTCCAATATGTCCCATAAACATCACAAATGGTCCTTTTTGTTCGATTAATTCCGTCGATATATTTCCAAAATGTCCATTTATTTGGTGCGTTTGATCCAGAAAAACACCGGTTCCAACTCGTGAAACATGACTACAAAATATCTCAAAAGTTACCGATAAACTTTGCCAAAACATTTCTAACCACTTTTGTAATACAACTTTAGGTATTTTTTAACGTAAATAATCGATACAATTGAAGACGGGATGATCTGTGTTCAATACAGGATTAAAACAATCTGTAGCATGCTTTCTGGTCATGCGCCTCTATCTAACAGGACATTTCAAGTGACCCTGATTCAAAATGGCTGTACTTCTTCATTCCACAAAGGAAAAACCCTCAACTAATTTCTGAAGACTGTTGACATCCATTGGAAGCGGTAGGAACTGCAACAAGGTCAATTAGAAATCTGGTGTCCCAATGAAAATCCATTGAAAAGAGAGTGACCACTCACAGACATGATTCAAACAGTTTTAGAAACTTCAGAGTGTTTTCTATCCAAATCTACTAACAATATGCATATCTTATCTTCTGGGGATGAGTAGCTGGAAGTTGAATTTGGGTATACTTTTCATCCAAACGTGAAAATGCTGCCCCCTATCCTAGAGAAGTTAAGGGCTTGTAAGTAAGCATTTCACAGTAAGGTCTACACCTGTTATATTCGGCGCATGTGACAAATAAAATTGTATTTTATTTGAGAGTTGTACTGGTGTGTATTCTCTGAAAGTAAGGCAAATCCAATGAAGTCTTTATTTCAATCCAGGTTTCTCTGGAGATGGAATATTAAGTTATTTATATCACCAGAGGGGTAGAGGGTGGACCTGAATCAGTGATTTTGACCAGATAGACAGATCACCTGCAGAGATAGAGCACCTTATGTATTTGCCTATGGTCATAACTGTTTATAACTATAATCAAAATGACCTTAGATAATGCTTAGATCCAGTCAAAACAGTTCGTAAAAGTCTGTCAGTACTATGAATTCTTGGTAGAACTGTAATACAAAAACCAGATACCCTCTGAAAGTACACACAGTTGCTGTAGTGGTTTGTGTTATCCCCCTAAATTATTATACGGAAAATGTTATATAAATACCAAAATTACTATAATATCATCCAATATTCTATATGTGCCACTTGTTTTTACGTTTTGGGTACTATACCATTGGTTTGACGTGACAGAGGATTCGGTCAAGATTTTTGAAGCAGTTATTATCACATAAATATGACAAAATTGAAATTTCCTTCCAAATTCTGAGAACTGCCTGTGTGTTTTCCTTTGTGTGCCTGTGTGTTCCGTGTGTGTTCCAGAACTACTATGGGGCGGCGAAGTCGATCTTGTCAGACAACCCCCTAGGCCTGACTTGTGGCATGGTGTGCCCGACCTCTGACCTCTGTGTGGGGGGCTGTAACCTCTACGCCTCTGAGGAAGGACCAATCAACATCGGAGGGCTGCAGCAGTTCGCCACTGAGGTATGGGTGTTGTAGTCCTCTTTAACCAGTTCTGTAGTCCTAATCAGACTCACTTGGAAACATGACTTGAGCTGCTTGATTCACCTCGATACACACTGACAGGTATTCTGGACATTCATTTGCATCACATTATGAGATACGAATGCGTTATATGTTAGAAATGAGGCATACATAACACATTTTCTTCACTTATGTGAATGGATATACTTTTTCACATCGTTTTAATTGGTCAATGTCTTTGCCAGAATGAAACGAGGTTGAGCTCAAGCCACCCCCTCACACACATCCAGTTTGAGAAGTCTGACAAGCTGCTACCTGTACAGTCAGTAGTGATGGTGTTTTGATACATTTTAGAAGGAGTGTAGAGGATAAGGAGTGTACACTATATGTAGACACATCAGGTGGATGGATAGGCTGTTGGGCTACAGGACTGTGTTAGGGCGAAGCCATTGAGTAGGTGTATTTCTGACTGGGTATCAAAACCAGCCAGCCGTTGGTAGTTAGCAGTGAGTACCTTTAACAATGTGATTGTTACAGATACCACGGTCTGGTTATAATTGATGTTTTAACATTTCCGCTGTAACGTTGTATGTACGTTTACATCTATTCCACATGTAAATGTGTACATAGAATATATACAGCAACTGCATTATTTTACCACATGTTGCAACATTGTTATACCTCTATGCAGTCTTTGGCATGTCTTTTTAGGTTTTTAACATACACATTATCCAGGACCTTCAGAACGGCTCAAGCAATTACCATATATTTTCTTACTCACTACTGCACTGTTAACCACTGGTATTGTATTCGTATACGTCATTACGTTAACCTGCTGCTTTTCTGCACTCTACTGTACTACACTGCTCTTTACTCTGCACTCCACTGTACTACACTGCTCTTTACTCTGCACTCTACTGTACTACACTGCTCTTTACTCTGCACTCTACTGTACTACACTGCTCTTTACTCTGTACTCTACTGTACTACCCTGCTCTTTACTCTGTACTGTACTACACTGCTCTTTACTCTGCACTCTACTGTACTACATTGCTCTTTACTCTGTACTCTACTGTACTACACTGCTCTTTACTCTGTAGTCTACTGTACTACACTGCTCTTTACTCTGCACTCTACTGTACTACACTGCTCTTTACTCTGTACTCTACTGTACTACACTGCTCTTTACTCTGTACTGTACTACACTGCTCTTTACTCTGTACTCTACTGTACTACACTGCTCTTTACTCTGTACTCTACTGTACTACACCGCTCTTTACTCTGTATTCTACTGTACTCCACCGCTCTTTACTCTGTATTCTACTGTACTACACCGCTCTTTACTCTGCACTCTACTGTACTACACTGCTCTTTACTCTGTACTCTACTGTACTACACTGCTCTTTACTCTGTACTCTACTGTACTACACTGCTCTTTACTCTGTACTCTACTGTACTACACTGCTCTTTACTCTGCACTCTACTGTACTACACTGCTCTTTACTCTGTACTCTACTGTACTACACTGCTCTTTACTCTGTACTGTACTACACTGCTCTTTACTCTGTACTCTACTGTACTACACCGCTCTTTACTCTGTATTCTACTGTACTCCACCGCTCTTTACTCTGTATTCTACTGTACTACACCGCTCTTTACTCTGCACTCTACTGTACTACACTGCTCTTTACTCTGTACTCTACTGTACTACACTGCTCTTTACTCTGTACTCTACTGTACTACACCGCTCTTTACTCTGTATTCTACTGTACTCCACCGCTCTTTACTCTGTATTCTACTGTACTACACCGCTCTTTACTCTGCACTCTACTGTACTACACTGCTCTTTACTCTGTACTCTACTGTACTACACTGCTCTGTACTCTGTACTCTACTGTACTACACTGCTCTTTACTCTGCACTCTACTGTACTACACTGCTCTTTACTCTGTACTCTACTGTACTACACTGCTCTTTACTCTGCACTCTACTGTACTACACTGCTCTTTACTCTGTACTCTACTGTACTACCCTGCTCTTTACTCTGTACTCTACTGTACTACACTGCTTTTACTCAGCACTCTACTGTACTACACTGCTTTTTACTCTTTACTATACTCTACTACACTGCTCTTTACTCTGCACTCTACTATACTACACTGCTCTTTACTCTGCACTCTACTGTACTACAATGCTCTTTACTCTGCACTCTACTGTACTACACTGCTCTTTACTCTGCACTCTACTGTACTACACTGCTCTTTACTCTGCACTCTACTGTACTACACTCTTTACTCTGCACTCTACTGTACTACCCTGCTCTTTACTCTGCACTCTACTGTACTACTCTGCTCTTTACTCTGCACTCTACTGTACTACACTGCTCTTTATACTGTACTCCACTGCTCTTTACTCTGTACTCTACTGTACTACACTGCTCTTTACTCTGTACTCTACTGTACTACATTGCTCTTTACTCTGTACTGTACTACACTGCTCTTTACTCTGTACTGTACTACACTGCTCTTTACTCTGTACTGTACTACACTGCTCTTTACTCTGTAGTCTACTGTACTACACTGCTCTTTACTCTGCACTCTACTGTACTACACTGCTCTTTACTCTGCACTCTACTGTACTACAATGCTCTTTACTCTGTACTGTACTACCCTGCTCTTTACTCTGTACTCTACTGTACTACCCTGCTCTTTACTCTGTACTCTACTGTACTACACTGCTCTTTACTCTGCACTGTACTACCCTGCTCTTTACTCTGCACTCTACTGTACTACACTGCTCTTTACTCTGCACTCTACTGTACTACACTGCTCTTTACTCTGTACTGTACTACCCTGCTCTTTACTCTGTACTCTACTGTACTACCCTGCTCTTTACTCTGTACTCTACTGTACTACACTGCTCTTTACTCTGCACTCTACTGTACTACCCTGCTCTTTACTCTGCACTCTACTGTACTACCCTGCTCTTTACTCTGCACTCTTCTGTACTATACTGTACTACACTGCTCTTTACTTTGCACTCTACTCTTTACTCTGCATTCTACTGTACTACACTGCTCTTTACTCTGTACTCTACTGCACTACACTGCTCTTTACTCCGCACTCTACTGTACTACACTGCTCTTTACTCTGCACTCTACTGTACTACACTGTTCTTTACTTTGCACTCTACTGTACTACACTGCTCTTTACTCTGTACTCTACTGTGCTACACTGCTCTTTACTTTGCACTCTACTCTTTACTCTGCATTCTACTGTACTACACTGCTCTTTACTCTGTACTCTACTGCACTACACTGCTCTTTACTCTGCACTCTACTGTACTACACTGCTCTTTACTCTGTACTCTACTACACTGCTCTTTACTCTGCACTCTACTGTACTACACTGTTCTTTACTCTGCACTCTACTGTACTACACTGCTCTTTACTCTGTACTCTACTGTACTACACTGCTCTTTACTCTGTACTCTACTCTACTGTACTACACTGCTCTTTACTCTGCACTCTACTGTACTACACTGCTCTTTACTCTGCACTCTACTGTACTACACTGCTCTTTACTCTGCACTTTACTGTACTACACTGCTCTCTACTCTGCACTCTACTGTACTACACTGCTCTTTACTCTGTACTGTACTACACTGCTCTTTACTCTGCACTCTACTGTACTACACTGCTCTTTACTCTGTACTCTACTGTACTACACTGCTCTTTACTCTGCACTCTACTGTACTACACTGCTCTTTACTCTGTACTCTACTACACTTTTCTTTACTCTGCACTCTACTGTACTAGACTGCTCTTTACTCTGTACTCTACTGTACTACACTGCTCTTTACTCTGTACTCTACTACACTGTTCTTTACTCTGTACTCTACTGTACTACACTGCTCTTTACTTTGCACTCTACTCTACTGTACTACACTGCTCTTTACTTTGTACTCTACTGTACTACCCTTCTCTTTACTCTGTACTATACTGTACTCTACTACACTGCTCTTTACTCTGTACTCTACTGTACTTCACGGCTCTTTGCTCTGCACTCTACTGTACTACACCGCTCTTTACTCTGCACTCTACTGTACTACATTGCTCTTTACTCTGCACTCTACTGTACTACACTGCTCTTTACTCTGTACTCCACTGTACTACACTGCTCTTTACTCTGCACTCTACTGTACTACACTGCTCTTTACTCTGTATTCTACTGTACTACACTGTTCTTTACTCTGCACTCTACTGTACTACACTGTTCTTTACTCTGCACTCTACTGTACTACACTGTTCTTTACTCTGCACTCTACTGTACTACACTGTTCTTTACTCTGCACTCTACTGTACTACACTGCTCTTTACTCTGCACTCTACTGTACTACACTGCTCTTTACTCTGCACTCTACTGTACTACACTGCTCTTTACTCTGCACTCTACTGTACTACACTGCTCTTTACACTGTACTCTACTGTACTACACTGCTCTTTATACTGTACTCCACTGCTCTTTACTCTGCACTCTACTGTACTACACTGCTCTTTACTCTGTACTCTACTACACTGCTCTTTACTCTGCACTCTACTACACTGCTCTTTACTCTGTATTCTACTGTACTACACTGCTCTTTACTCTGCACTCTACTGTACTACACTGCTCTTTACTCTGCACTCTAGTCTGTACAGCATTGTACTCTACTGTACTACACTGCTCTTTACTCTGTACCATACTGTACTGTACTACACTGCTCTTTACTCTGTACTCTAGTCTGTATAGCATTGTACTCTACTGTGCTGCTCAGTGCTGTGTTTCCCTTCATCGTACATTACATTATTCCGTCTCTACTAAGTCCCTATAACGGGTGAGGGAGTGGTGGGCTGCAGCATCAAGCTCAGTATTAATGGTGCCTCTCAACCCGTTGTTATGGCGTCAGTACAGCCCTCTGCCAATAAAGTCAAAATTCTCCCCTTGTTTATCATCCAAGCCTAACCTTCTGGTACGATAAACATCAGATTCACCATTAGGAACCGGCTGGTGGAAAGAGAGATGGGGGGGAGGAAATGGAAGTAAAAACCAGGGAGAAGACAACAGAACAGAGAATTATGCAAGATGTCAAAGTCAACACAGATGACTTAGTTATGACCCAGTGTAAAGCAGACATGAGGAATGGGAGAATCTTTCTTTCATGTCTAAAACATATAGGTTGCAGGAGTCAAGTCCAACTGAAATTCATTTTACTGTATGTTCTAAAGAAAAAGGACTAACAAAGGAGGGAAATGGAAGAAATACACAGTGCCAAGAAGTCCTTTAAAGGAATGCTGTACATATCTATTTTCATGGTAAATAGATGTGAGAGGAGACGTGTTGATGTTCTTCATGTGCCATGACCGTTATCACTGATGACAGGAGTCTGTGTTATGCTACATGTTTTTGAACTGCTATACGCTACATTTGTTTCATCATGTGTGCTCCTATCTTTTTCCCCTAATTCTTCCTCATGTTGAATAATGATTAGAACATCAAGTGTGTGTGTGTGTATTTGCGTGTGTGTGTGGGTGGGTGTGTGTGCGTGTGGGCCTGCATGTGTGTGATTACGTGTGTGTGTGTTCATGGTGTAGCTCCGAGATAATCAGGATATCTGTTCCCGTCATTGTCGTGGTGAGCTTTATTTAGTTCCATGGTAACAGCTAATTAAAGTGAAATGTCAGAGATAGTGTGTGGGCTTGAATTGCTGCCTTTGACCCACACATCATCTTGTAGGGCTGCCTGCTGCTAAGGATGCATTTCCTCTACAGTAACGAACTCTTTCATTCTGGAGAGAGTTCAACAAGACGAGTACATTCTGAGGAATGGATGTAAATGGTCTTACTTATTCTACGTACTGTAGATGGAAGGAATCTTACACTTCTACAAAATGACTGAAGGATTATTATTGGACGCATATCGACAAAAACCTACACTTTTACAAATTGAATGAATGGTTCTGCAGGTATATGAAAGGAAAATAATTGTGAGCATGTCACTTTACCTACGTCACCGTTATGTGACTGTAACCAACTGTACTGTAGATGTGCTCAGCCCAATTAAATTGTACTCTTCCGTAGTTCAAGGTAGAGTACGTTCATAGACAACACGGAGCTACTGAATGAAGCACGACATAACGACATCACTTTGTATGAGAGGAAGTCAAGATGACAAAACACGTGCCTGTATACACTTTCAGCAGAATCTATTGTGACGTGGATGATTATCTTTGCATGTTAGTCTGTTCATTTCCCACTATTGCTTTAGAACAATGAGGCAAACACACATAACGAGAGGAAGGTTGGCACGTGGCATTGCCAGGGGTTGGATTCTTTAATCAGTGCGTTTATAATCCTCTCAGGTACTGTATATGCCATGCGTTTTCCATCCTGTTCTTTAGCTACAGGAACAGTACAACAGTACAACAGAACAGTTCATTTCTAGCCATCTCGCACACCTTCCGCCTCCTGCCTTCTTCCTATCAAGACTAATCTAGTAACACATCTCAAAAAGCAAGAGAAGCTCATGGTAAAGTTTCATTACTTCCTAAAGGATAAAAGGCACAATTACAAAAGCCTTCCGTCCGCTCCCTTCTCTTCTCTCTCTCGCTGCCTGCCACATCTGCTGTGACTACTATACATCTCTATCATGTGGCAGCTCTCCTCTCTCCTTAAATGTGAAAGGTCAGGGCGGTTATCTAGCAGATAATTAGATAAGCTCAGGAAGAAGAGAAAGAGAAGGGGGCTATCTGGGCGATCGCTGCTCAGCTTCTATCAGCTCCATTCAGCCTGCGCTCCATGCTCCTAGCTCTAGTCCTCTCAACATTACTGATAAAGTCAAAGCCACCTTTCATTTAGGCTTTATTCTTCTCCTAATCTTATAGTGGATATAAGCGTATTAGTGTCTACCTTGAGTCTGGCACTGAGGTGTATAATATGGCCTGAATGACAGTGTTACTGTTAACTCTCAGTAGTTCAGACAGACCAGAGGGGAGTTGTCTTGTGAAAGCAGTATTGATGTGTTCAGTTTGTTATGATGATAAGCACTGGACAGGGGAGAGTCATGTTTCATCCAATGAAGCTGGATGATGCTTTTGATTGATGCTTCTGTATGCGTGTGCTGTGTGCTTATTGTACCCAGTGCTACCCACACACATAAAATGTGAAGCAAAGCTAGCACCGCAGCAGTCGCAGTTCAATGTTCAATTAGTGTGTTCAATTATTGTGTTCAATTAGTGTGTTCAATTAGTGTGTTCAATTAGAGTGTGAGAAGAATTAGAAAAACAGAGATGAGTGTTTTGAATAACAAGGCCTCGGAACTGCTCTTAAGCACTATTAAAAATATTGTCATGCAGCAATTTGGGCTTCACAGTTCATGAAACGCATGAATAACTAAATGAATATCACCTATAGCTCAGGCATTATATTGCAGTAACAATTTGAGGCTTCGTGTATTGATCTAGATCATCTTATTAAGGAGACAAAGTATCCCCACTCTCATTTCACCCCTAATTATGGATATGTTGCCGCTACAGCATTCACTTTCCACTGTTTGTGATGCAGTAGTCTATATTTCTCTTGAAAATCATCAGTGAACATGGTGCTTTACAGTAGCTATCTGATTAATGTTGTTTTCTATCCATATTATTCTAGTAGATGACTCTAGGGCTAGTTATTTAACAGCCAGTGTGGTGTAGTCCCATAGATAGCTTTTAGTTGGGCAGACCATGTTCTAATTTGATTGGAGTTTTGAACTGTTTTGTATGTGCAATTGAACACTTTGCCTGGTTTTAGCATGGCCAGGAGAAATGAACACGCCTGCCATACAGTCAGTCAGTCTAGACAGGCATTGGCAGGCGTTGCTAGTACTGGATGGGGATAAACCAAGCATGAATGAGTAGAACAAATGACACAGGATGAAAGGGTTTGGAACTGGTTGTGGTTCATTAATGATGACCTATAGTGCATTCGGAAAGTATTTAGACCCCTTGACTTTTCCCACATTTTGTTACGTTACAGCCTTATTCTAAAATGTAATTACATTTTTTTTTTCTCCAATCGACACACAATACCCCATAATGACAAAGCAAAAGCCGTTTTTTAGATTTTAAATATTACATTTACATAAGTATTCAGACCCTTTACTCAGTACTTTGGTGAAGCATCTTTGGCAGAGATTACAGCCTCAAGTCTTTTTGGGTATGACGTTACAAGCTTGGCTCACCTGAATTTGGGGAGTTTCTCCCGTACTTCTCTGCAGATCCTCTCAAGCTCTGCCAAGTTGGATGGGGAGTATTGCTGCACAGCTATTTTCAAGTCTCTTTAGAGATGTTAGATCGGGTTCACGTCCGTGCTCTGGCTGGGCCACTCAAGGACATTCAGAGACTTGTCCCAAAGCCACATTCGCCCCAGTCTGAGGTCCTGAGTGCTCTGGAGCAGGTTTTCATCAAGGATCTCTCTGTACTTTGGTCCGTTCATCTTTCCCTTGATGCTGACTAGTCTCCTAGTGATGCCTTGATGCTGACTAGTCCATGCCAATGGAAAACATCCCCACAGCATGATGATGCCACCACCATGCTTCACCATAGGGATGGTACCAGGCTTCTTCCAGACATGACGCTTGGCATTCAGGCCAAACAGTTCAATCTTGGTTTCATCAAATCATAATCAAATCCATTTATATTTGTCACATGCCACGAATACAACAGGTGTAGTAGACCTTACAGTGAAATGTTTACTTACAAGCCCTTAACCAACAATGCAGTTCAAGAAATAGAGTTAAGAAAGTATTTACTAAGTAAACTAAAGTGAAAAAAAGTAAAAAATAATCTAAAAGTAACACAAGAAAATTACATAACAATAACGAGGCTATGTACAGGGGGTACCGGTACCGAGTTATCAGACCACTGAATCTTGTTTCTCATGGTCTGAGAGTCCTTTAGGTAACTTTTGGAAAACTCCAAGCGGGCTGTCGCGTGCCTTTTACTGAGGAGTGGCCTCCGTCTGGCCACTCTACCATAAATGCCTGATTAGTGGAGTGCTGCATTGATGGTTGTCCTTCTGGAAGGTTCTGCCATATCCACAGAGGAACGCTGGAGCTCTATCAGAGTGACCATCGGGTTCTTGGTCACCTCTCTGACAAAGACACTTCTCCCCTGATTGCTCAGTTTGGCTTGGAGGCCAGCTACAGGAAGATTCTTGGTGGTTCCAAACTTTTTCCATTGAAGAATGATGGAGGGCACTGTGTTCTTGGGGACCTTCAATGCTGCAGTTTTGGTACCCTTCCAAAGATCTGTGCCTCAACACAGTCCTGTCTCGGAGCTCTACGGACAATTCATTTGACCTCATGGCTTGGTTTTTGCTCTGACATGCGGTGTCAACTGTGGGACCTTATATAGACAGGTATGTGCCTTTGCAAATCATGTCAATTGAATTTACCACAGATGGACTCCAATCAAGTTGTAGAAACATCTCAAGGATGATCAATGGAAACAGGATGCACCTGAGCTCAATTAACTGTCTCATAGCAAAGGGTCTGAATACTTATGTAAATAAGGTATTTATTGTTTTTTGTTCGTTCTAAATTTGCAAAAATTTCAAGAAACCTGTTTTCGCTTTGTCATTTTGGAGTATTCTGTGTAGATTGATGAGGAAAATAGTAAATTTAATCAATTTTAGAGTAAGGTTGTAACGTCACAAAATGTGGAAAAAGTCGAGGTCTGAATACTTTCCGAATGCACTGTATATTCCACAAGGAATTGAATGGTCTAAGTAAGCAAGCAATCAAGCAAGTACGTAAACCAAACTCCCTCATGTGTCTGTTATCACCTCAGATCTTTAGTAAGATGGGCATTCCTCAAGTGAGGAACCCAGCTCTCCCTCCTCCAGACCAGATGCCTAAAAGCTTCCACTCCAAGATCGCTCTGATTGGCTGTGGCCCGGCCAGCATCAGCTGTGCTTCCTTCCTGGCTCGCCTTGGCTACGATGACATCACCATATTCGAAAAACAGAAGTGGATCGGTGGACTGAGGTAAAACTTCCCATCCCAGCCAGTGTTTGTTGTCACACCTTGGCCTCTTTTCAAGTTGACTTTGTAACATGATTATTTATTTTTTTCTTCAATGGCTAGTAACATAACAAAATAACAAAAATGTCATCCAATAATGCTCCCAAAGTGTTTAATAGGACTAGGACTTTGACCCCAACCTGGGTCTTCATAAGGACAAATTAGGAACTCAATATTAGGAACGTGTTCTTAATTTTTGGTATACTCAGTATATTTTGTCACAGCAAAATAATCCTGCATCAACAGGATTTGAGTGTTTTGTCCACAAAGTTTAGCAAAAAGTAGGCGATGTGAAAAGTGCAATACTGTTAATATAATGTGTGTTAGTATGGGTTTTCAGTGAATTTATGTAAATGACAATGCTCATCTTCAATTCCAATTCTCAGCAACAAAAGAGTGATCAGATTAAGATCCTACATTTGTATTCATTCGCTTCCTGGGCAGCAATTAGTCAATGGTGTAACTTAAAGCCAGATCTGTGGCTCCTTGTCAACGCTTGCGGATATGCATCTGTAGTTCATCTAAATTCATGTCCTTTTGTGTGGGGCATTTACCACTAAAGGGCATTGTTGATCATGGGTCTGCTGGATCAATATAAAGAACATTGTATAAGGTCACAGCTGCTAATGAGAGTTTTGGTAATTGTGAATATTCATCTTTCAAATGCCTGAGTTTGGATTGGGTTACCAATTACCTACCCAGGCCTTTAGTACATTTGACATTTTAGTCATCCTAGGAGTCCTGCAAATGTCCATAGTGGGTTTCACGTACTTCGAGGGACAACAGGGAATAAAATTAATAATTTGAGGTTGGTTCAGGTAGAGGTTGGACATAGAAGCAGGATAATTTTGAGGCAGAGAAAGTAGAAAAAGTGAATACAAACCCAAATCATCAAATGAAAATAAGAAAAAGGAGTTGGTGTTGCAACAGTATAGAGAATCCTCTTCGCTGTGTCTGTATTTTTTCTTCCTCACGCCTAACTTTTCATATTCCTCCGAGTCCTTTCTCTGTCATCCCTCTTCTTCATCCTCCTCCTCATCCTCCTCCTCCTTTTCATCCTGCCCCTGCTCCTCCTTCCCCTTCTCCATCTCCCAGTCACGTTCATTCTTCCTCTCTCTCTCTCTCTCGCAGCTCTACGGAGATCCCTCAGTTCAGGCTGCCATATGAGGTAGTGCACTTCGAGGTGGAGCTGATGATGGATTTGGGCATCAAGGTAATGAGTCCCCCACCTCCCCTCCCACTCTCTCTCCATCTCCCCCCTGTCCCCTCTCTCCATCTCTCCCTCCATCTCTCTCTCTCCCTCCATTCCCCTGTCCCCTTCCTCGTTTACATCAGAGGCTAGCGCAGGCGACAGGTCTGGGAGAAGATCAGCAGCCCAAATGTCAGGCGCATTAATAAAGAACAATTAAAAGCTGCATCAGGCCGGGCAGGCTCCAGGCTGCTGAGACCTTGTGTCTCCGGCACCGGCTGCAACTTGGGGCGATGCTCTAGCTTGTCTGTCTGTCTGTTGCTTGAATGCCACAGTGGTGAGAAAGGGCAATCGATAGTCCTTACCACGGCCAGCTAGCCAGCCACTGCAGACCAGACCAGACAGCACCTGCTCATGATTCATTTTAAACCAGGAAACAGATTTGGTTGCTGAAAAGAATGGAGGGAGTGGAGTGAGGAGTAGTTAGAGGTTTTTGCATGTCTGTGTTCTTTTCTGCTCTGTTCTGTGAAAAGATAAATAGTAGAAGTGAAGAATTTAATCACATAAAGAGTGAATAGCGTCCCAAGTTAGGTCATTTTGATTATCGGTACAACTCATTAACAGAGATGCTCATCCAACCAGAGTGTTAAGCCAAGTGTTAGAACTTTGGGTTTTTGATCATCAAGCATTTATTATAATTATACAATAGATTATCCATTGAAATGTTCTTAGAGCTGGTGCTCCCATTATAACCAATGAGTTGTGTTGTATTGTTTCAGGTGGTGTGTGAGAAAGCCCTGGGCCAGGACGGGATGACTCTGCTCTCTCTGAGAGATGAAGGTTACAAAGCTGTCTTTATCGGCATTGGTTGGTTATTCATTTATTCCTTTTCTTCCTGTCTTTTCCACCCTCTCTCTGTATACATGTACTCTCATACCAATAGGTTTGAGCAAATGTAAAGATGATGTGGGTTGTATTCATTGGCCACCAAATAGAAGAAAACTGACTGATGCATGGAGTGACTACATGAACTTGTCCAATAAGAATTGCTTATTTCTGTTTTCCGTCGCAAAACGTTTTGTGCTACCGGGTGCACTAATGAAGTCAACCGGGGGGAGAGCCTTTGGTACCACAGCAGTCAATTTCTGTAATAATGTGACACTTAGTGGCCCGTAGGGATCTGGTCATAAGTAGTGCACTATATAAGGAATAGGGTGCCATTTGGGATGCTTCCTCTGTGAGCTGGCTGCTCTTTCAGAGGTCCTGCTTTAACCCGCCTCACAGCATAAGCCTCATTCACTTGTCATTTGTTATTTCTGTGTGTGATACTGTGTCCCAGCATGGTAAACTAACAGCGCCCGTTGTGAGGCCCGCTGGGGCGCCACCGAGCATGCCACGTGCCCCCGTCAAATATCTCTACCCAGAGTCCCCCCTGCTGGGTTATCCCAGAGCTCTGATTCGCTGACCCAGAATACTCTTTAGCGATACACCTCACCACTGGCACGGAAGGCTAACCTGATGTCAACCCTCACACGCGCACACAGACACACTCAAGCCCGCACACACGCCCTGACACGCACACATAAATGTGCGCACACACACTCTCCCTTGTCAGGGTCCGAGGGCTTTTTACGGTCTGTGCTCTCCCTCTTTTACCCACTCATATATCTGCAAATGAAATCCATCGAGACCCATGACCTGTAAAATCAATTGAATATCTGCTACAACCTTTCAAAATAGACGGTCTGGTCTCCTTTTGCTATTTCAGTCTCATTTGCTTGTCTAGTTACACCTTTCAGTGTCTAGCTGGTCCATTCGTTTATGGAATGTTGAAACAATTGGTGGAGGATTTTCTTTCTTCTGTGGCTGTACGTCAGTTGAAGCAGTGTTTGAGAAAGACAGAGAGTTAACATTAAATGTTAACTCTCTCGGTCTTTCTCAAACACTTAATACCTCAATGAACCTGTTATCTTTCTGGCTGAGCTTCATTCAAATGCTCCCATTTCTCATTAGAATCAAAGAAGCACTCCGTTACATAGTGATGGCTTGCCTTAACTGAAGACTTCTTCTGCCGAAACAAATATATGCCAAAATGAAAGAAACGCGTTAAGGGAGTAATAATATTGTTTTATTTTTTTCTATAGCAGGCAAATAAATGTAGCTGTCTTGTAGCTGTGTGGATCTGGGGAACTCAAACGTTCCTTGAAGCTGTCTGTCTGTTTGTTTAGTTTTACTGAACTAAGACAGAATAAAAAAGACTCCTATAATTCATTGTTTCAAAATGCTCAGAGTCATTTGATAGTGGACTCCCTAATTACGGAGAGTCGTTTATTTAAAACCATTTTGGGATTTTTTCTCTCCTTTTACTCACAAAGGGATGTAAAGGAATTTCAATTCCCTATGAAAAATTCAAGCGGAAGTGTGTTTGCAATTAATTTCTGTGATTTCATACTAGTCCTTTACAGGCTTTTTAAATGTCATCCTCCGACATGATTGACATGCTAATTTCTCCCTGGCAGTATGCTGAACGGAAGGCAGGTTGAGGGAGAGAGATAAGGGCATTGTTTCTGAGCTATAAGCTTAGGAAGCCAGCTCAAAGGTTCATTTCGTTTAAACAGTGGATTAACCCTTTATCCTCCGCTCTACAATGTGATCTGTGGTGGTGAGGCTCAATTGTCTTGGTTCTCCTTTGATTTCTCTGGTTTACGGAAAATTCCATCCCTTCTTTGGTGTTTTTAAAGACAGCAGCTGTTCTGCATATTGCTGAAAGGCTGGAAGGACAGATGAACGGACCGTCCATTGATTGGATTGGCACATCTTGAAAAGAGGGGTGGAAGAAATAAGTTGATGTAAAGAAAAGAACAAGTAGGGAAAGTGATAGAAGTAGTTTTGAATGGTTTAAAAGGGTTCTGATCATTTTTAAAGACAGCGTTTGATTTTAAAAAATTGGAAAATCAATAGCTGATGTTGTTGGATAGTAGACAGGACGATGCCGATTGGGGCTGATTTTCGGTCAGGAAGTCAACGTCAAGTTGTGTCAATGAATTCGCATCAGAAGGAAAACTTGACATAATTAATAACATTTGATTGAATGTATATATTTATATAGAAACTCATCTCTTCCACAATAAATGTGTAGCACTACCAATTTATCTTTTGAAATGGTACCCTTTACTGCATGTGAATTATTATGTCTCACTAAGAGTCCAGCATAAGGCCTATCTATGCGAGTACCAGTGGCTTCCATAAGGTGTGGCGGAAGCGTCCATATTCTCTCTCTGGATGTGTCCCTTTCTCCCAGTGACAAGGTTAATGGATCCCAGTACAGAGGGCAGTTATGGCTTCAGAGGTCTTGATTTATGTTAAAGCTTAATGTACTTAGTGTGCCGCTGCATTATTTAACAATCTGTCCTTGGTGCTTGATCATCGTAAGGGTGAACGAGGTCAGGGAGTGAATGTGCACTCCGCTCCTCCTACTCCTTCTTCTCCCCCTTGTCCCTTCCTTTTTTGTATTTTTCCTTCCCTCCCTCTCTCTCTCTCTCTCCATCTCCCTCTCATTTTCTGTCTCTCGCTCTCTTTCTTCTTCTGTGTCCCCCTCTCTCTCTGTCCCTCTCTCTTTCTCTAGTCGGATGGCAACTGATAAGGTTTGATTAATGAGAGGAGGCCCCCGGCAGCGAATGAAAACATCTGCAACAGAGGATGTATTCTATATCATATTATATTCTTAATATGAGAAAAGGGGTAGGGTTCACTCCACTGTACATGGATGGCCTGCTGAGGGAGAGAGAGAGAGAGACCGATAGAGGAGAAGGGAAATTAGATGAAATACGTGGCAAATGGAGCCACATTACTTACAATCCACTTTGTCGTGATCGTCTACAGCAAGGGTTTTTTGTTCACGTGCTTTGATTTGGTATTGAATACTAATGATGTCTATACAGTGCATTTGAAAAGTATTCAGATCATCAATTTTCACACAAACCCCATAATGACAAAGTGAAAACAGGTTTTAAAAAATGTTTGCAAATGTATATAAAAAATAACAGAAATAACTTGTTTACATACAGTACGTTGTCAGACCCTTGAGATGTTTCTACAACTTAATTAGAGTCCACCTGTGGTAAATTCAATTGATTGGACATGATTTGGAAATGCACACACTTGTCTATATAACATCCCACAGTTGACAGTGCATATCAAAGCAAAAACCAAGCCATGAGGTTGAAGGAATTGTCCGTAGAGATCCGAGACAGGATTGTGTCGAGGCACAGATCTGGGGAAGGGTGCCAAAACATTTCTGCAGTGTTGAAGTTCCCCAAGAAAACGGTGGCCTCCATCATACTTCAATAGAAGAAGTTTGGAACCACCAAGACTCTTCCTAACTGAGCAAACGGGGGAGAAGGGCCAGGGAGGTGACCAAGAACCCGATGGTCACTCTTACAGTGGAGATGGGAGAATCTTCCAGAAGGACAACCATCTCTGCAGCACTCCAGCACTCTTCAGTAAAAGGCACATGACAGCCTGCTTTGAGTTTGCCGAAAGGCACCTGAAGGACTCTCTGACCATGAGAAACAAGATTCTCTGGTGTGATGAAACCAAGATTGAACTCTTTGGCCTTAATACCAAGCGTCACATCTTGAGGAATTCTGGCACCATCCCTACGGTGAATCATGGTGGTGGCAGCATCATGCTATGGGGATGTTTTTCAGCGGCATGGACTGGGAGACTAGTCAGGATTGAGGGAAAGATGAACGTAGCAATGTACAGAGAGATCCTTGATGAAAGCCTGCTCCAGCACTCAGGACCTCAGTCTGGGGCGAAGGTTCACCTTCCACTAGGACAACGACCCTTAGCAGACAGCCATGACAATGCAGGAGTGGCTTCGGGACAAGTCTCTGAATTTCTATTGAGTGGCCCAGCCAGAGCCCGGACTTGAACCTGATCGAACATCTCTGGAGAGACCTAAAAATAGCTGTGCAGCGACTGATCCCCATCCAACCTGATGGAGCTTGAGAGGATCTGCAGAGAAGAATGGAAGAAACTCCCCAAATACAGGTGTGCCCAAGAAGACTCGAGTCTGTAATCGCTCGCTGCCAAAGGTGCTTCAACAAAGTACTGAGTTAAGGTCTGAATACTTATGTAAATGTATTATTTCAGTTTTTATTTTGAATACATTTGCTAACATTTCTACAAACATGTTTTTGATTTGTCATTATGGGGTATTGTGTATAGATTGCTGAGAATTATATATATATTTTTTAATACATTTTAGAATACGGCTGTTAAGTATTGGAAAACGTCAAGGGGTCTGAATACTTACAAAAAGGACTGTATAGTCAGAGTAACACTGCAGGGAGGGGTTCGGAGAGGGTCAGTTTAAACCCAGATGAATAGGTTTAAAGGTCACTTCACTTCGATAACGCCTCCCTGTTGTTGTTTAGCTGCATATAGTGGTTTCAATAATGGTGCTATAGTATTTTGTTTGTATTGATCACAAATGCTATTTTGTTTGTTTGGCACATATACTGTTAATCCAAAGATGTTTTATTTCTGTAGTTTAACTACTTATAGAGATACTGTATGTTTGTAGTATTAGAGCAGTTCCCACAGTCTAATTTCTTTGGATTACTACTGCTGCAGAATTGGCTGCCTCAAAAGTTTTAACATAAAAGCCTTCTCCTAGAAATGAGGGACACTACTCACTTGTCTTTCTTAGTGGAATGTGCCCATTGTTTCATATACTGTAACCTTGCATTTTTAAACACTGTTATAAAACTACTCTGCTATGTGTCACAATTTACCCTCCCAGTCACCATTACTCAGCAATTCATATCCATATTTAATGAGCCCTCAGCCGTGATATACAGTAATATCCCCATTAGGGGCCATGCATTTTAACAAGTTGGTTAATATAAGTATATACCAACATACTGATATAGTTAATGTTACAATATTGCTCCAAAAAGGTTATTGCTATATTATTTCAGAGTGTGTCACTTTCCAATTCTTCTCAGTGGCTGCATTTACACAAGCAGCCCAATTCTGTTATTTTGCCCAATTTTGGACAAAAGAGCTGATCTGATTCGTCAAAAGACCAATTAGTGGGAAAAGATATGTTTAAACGCAGCCAGCAAGTCTCAGTTTCTACTATTGTGTTAGATCTGAGCCTTGTTCATATCAATGTGACATGATTGCCTGTGGTAAAATAGAGGCTTTGTCAGGTATTTCTAAGGCATAGATTAAAGTATTGTCCCTGTAAAATATATCACAGTGATAATTGTAGGTCAAGGTTTAGAACTCAGTACTCAACACAATGGAACCAATACAAAACCATTTCTGTCCAGTGTAGTTTTTCACTGGATTGACATGACAGGCTCCTCACTACAGACACCCTGGTTCAAATCCAGGCTGTATCACAATCGGCCGTGATTGGGAGTCCCATAGGGCGGAGCACAATTGGCCCAGCGTCGCCCGGGTTTGGCCGGTGTAGGCCGTCATTGTAAATAAGAATTTGTTCTTAACTGACTCTTGATAAAATAAATAAAAACTAGAGAGCTCTGTCTTCCATAGGATTGTAGAAAGTGTCACCAGTAGACAAGAGGAGTGAGAGAAAAGCATAGTTGGACTTAACAAAGCTGATATTTACTTTACTTAAAAATACACATGTATATTCATCACAGTGATTCAGGAGTAACATTAAAACAGAATAATATTCCTCACCAACATTAGACAACGACACAGAAAACCCTCAAATTGGTGAAATAAGTAAAGGAAATCAATGATGAGAGAATAGACAGAACAGCAGAAAGATGAGCGGTTGAGTTCAAATCCCAGCTGGGGTCATTTTGAAAAATCTGTGCTAAGTGATAATGTCAAATGGAATCATATTGTCATTGGTTAAAGATTTGTTTGAAACAATTTTATCTGAACAGCGTACCACTTACTTTAAAACCCCCATATAATTTCATTCCCAAAAAAGAGCTGTTTCACATGTTGAGCGGGAAGTTTCACATGTAGAGAGAGACACATGCGAGGTCAGCTGTTCACCTGGGAAACCATGTGTTACATTTAGAGTTCATTATGTTGAGGAGAATAACATCTTTTCACCTCACATGTGGAATTGCAGATTCACATGTGAAAAATGTTGACATTTTCCATCCCCATGTTGCCAGATTTATTTCGAATCAGATCATGTTTTCTCGCATGTAGTTTCATGTTATCACATGTTGCTTTTACATGCTGTCACATGTTATCACATTAACTTCACATAATATCATATGTGATCACATGAAAGTCATGTGTTTTTTCTGTAAAGGCTTTAAACTTTCAGGAATTTACGTAATTCTGTCTGTGCCATTTGTTAATTTGTTGCTATAAAACTATTCTCAACTCCATTGCTTTACTTCTGTGTCGTTTTGTCACCAGGTCTTCCACAGGCTAACAGACATAAAATATTTGAGGAGCTGACGATCGAACAAGGCTTTTACACGTCAAAGGATTTCCTACCTTTGGTCTCCAAAGCCAGCAAAACAGGTGAACACTGCAGCCAATAGAAAAAGCATTGACAGCCGCAACTAAATTGTTTATTTTTTTTTAAAGATTTCGTTTATACTGAAAAATATATGTAAGGGCATGTTTCCTCAGCTAAAATAAACATACACACAAAAAGCTTATTTCTCACAAATGTTATGCACACATTTGTTGCATTTCTCCTTTACCAAGATAATCCATCCACAGGTCTGGCATATCAAGAAGCTGACTAAACAGCATGATCATTACACAGGTGCACCTTGTACTTGGGACAATAAAAGGCCACTCTAAAATGTGCAGTTTTGTCCCACAACACAATGCCACAGATGTCTCAAGTTTTGAGGGGACGTGCAATAGGCATGCTGACTGCAGGAATCTCCACCAGAGTTGTTGCCATAGAATTGAATGTTAATTTCTCTACCATAAGCCATCTCCAACATTATTTTAGAGAATATGGCAGTACTTCCAACTGATCTCACAACCGCAGACCATGTGTAACCGCGCTACCTCAGGAACTTCACATCCGGCTTCTTCGTCTGCGGGATTGTCTGAGACCAGCCACCAGCCTCCTCACAAGGGTCTTGACCTGACTGCAGATAAGCATCGTAACAAACTTCAGTGGGCAAATGCTTACCTTCGATGGCCCCTGGCACACTGGATGAATACCAGTTTGAGTTGTACAGAGCAGATGGCAGACAGCGTGTTTGGCGTGGTGTGGGCGAGCGGTTTGCTGATGTCAACGTTGTGAACAGAGTACCCCATTGTGGGGTTATGGTATGGGCTGGAATAAGCTACGGACAACAAACTCAATTGCGATGGCAATTTGAATGCACAGAGTTACCATAACAGGATCACGAGGCCCATTGTCGTGCCATTCATCCACTGCCATCACCTCATGTTTCAGCATGATAATGCACAGCCCCATGTCGCAAGGATACTCACCAGACATGTCACCCGTTGAGCATGTTTGGGATGCTCTGGATCGACTTGTACGAAAGTGTGTTCCAGTTCCCGCCAATATTCAGCAACTTTTCACAGCCATTCTTCAATGGGAGTGGGACAACATTCCACAGGCCACAATCAAAAGCCTGATGAACTCTATGCGAAGGAGATGGGTTGCGCTGCATGAGAAACAGACTGGTTTTCTGATCCACGCCCCTACCTTTTTTTTTTACTTGCAGTATCTGTGACCAACAGATGCATATCTGTATTCAGAGTCAATTCATGTATTTCAATTGACTGATTTCCTTTTATGATCTGTAACTCAGTAAAATCTTAATAAGTGCATGTTGCATTTTATGTTTTTGTTCAGTGTAGTTTTCCCACAATGAATTAAACACTTAGACATACAGTACTAGGCAAAAGTTTGAACACACCTACTCATTCAAGGGTTTTTCTTTATTTTTACTATGTTCTACATTATAGAATAATAGTTAAGACATCAAATCTGTGAAATAAGACATATGGAATAATGTAGTAACCAAAAGAGTATTAAACAAATCAAAATATATTTAAGATGTTAGATCCTTCAAAGTAGCCACTCTTGGCATTCGCTCAACCAACTTCACCTGAGTGCTTTTTTAACAGTCTTGAAGTAGTTCCCCCATAGGCTGAGCACCTGTTGGCTGCTTTTCCTTCACTATGCTGTCCAACTTATCCCAATCCATCTCAATTGGGTTGAGGTTGGGTGATTGTGGAGGCCAGGTCATCTGATGCAGCACTCCATCACTCTCCTTCTTGGTCAAATAGCCCTTACATAGCTTAGAGGTGTGTTGGGTCATTGAAAAACAAATGATAGTCCCACTAAGCGTAAACCAGATGGGATGGCGTATCGCTGCAGAATGCTGTGGTAGCCATGCTGGTTAAGTGTGCCTTGAATTCTAAATAAATCTCAGACAGTGTCACCAGCAAAGCACCCCCACAACATCCCACATCCTCCTCCATGCTTCACAGTGGGAACCACACATGCAGAGATCATCCGTTCACCTACTCTGCGTCTCACAAAGACACGGTGGTTGGAACTAAAAATCTCAAATTTGGACTCATCAGACCAAAGGACAGATTTCCACTGGTCTAATGTCCATTGCTTGTGTTCCTTGGCCCAAGGAAGTCTCTTCTTTTTATTGGTGTACTTTAGTAGTGGTTTCTTTGCAGCAATTCGACCATGAAGGCCTGATTCACAATCTCCTCTGAACAGTTGATGTTGAGATGTGTCTGTTACTTGGACTCTGAAGCATTTATTTGGGCTACAATTTCTGAGGCTGGTAATTCTAATGAACTTACCCTCTGCGGCAGAGGTAACTCTGGGTCTTCCTTTCCTGTGGCGGTCCTCATGAGAGGCAGTTTCATCATAGAGCTTGATGGTTTTTGCTACTGCACTTGAAGAAACTTTCAAAGTTATTTTTCCAGATTGACTGACCTTCATGTCCTAAAGTAATGATGGACGGTCATTTCTCTTTGCTTATTTGAGCTGTTCTTGCCATAATATGGACTTGGTATTTTACCAAATAGGGCTATATTCTGTGTACCACCCCTACCTTGTCACAACACAACTGATTGGCTGAAACGCATTAATATGGAAAGAAATTCCACAAATGTACTTTTTATAAGGCACACCTGTTAATTGATATGCATTTCAGGTGACTACCTCATGAAGCTGTTTGAGAGAATGCCAAGAGTCTGCAAAGCTGTCGTCAAGGCAAAGGGCGGCTACTTTGAAGAATCTCAAATATAAAATATATTTTGATTTGTTTAACCCTTTTTTGGTTATTACATGATACCGTATGTGTTATTTCATAGTTTTGTTGTGTTCGCTATTATTCTACATTGTAGAATGAGTAGGTATGTCCAAACTTTTGACTGGCACTGTATATGTAATCTCAAAATCAACACAGTAAATGATCAGATTGTAACTCCTTTTCTCTTCTCCTCCCGCTTTTAGGAATGTGTAGCTGCAAGTCTTCCCTGCCAGAGCTGCGTGGTACGGTGATTGTTCTGGGTTCAGGAGACACAGCTTTCGACTGTGCCACTTCTTCCCTGCGCTGCGGTGCCAAGCGGGTCTACGTGGTGTTTAGGAAAGGCTTCACCAACATCAGGGCTGTCCCCGAGGAGGTAGAGACAAACAAGAAGAAAGGAGAGAAAAGGAAAGAAAGGATAAAAGAGAAGACGTTGACAGAGGGAGAGATCGCTAAATGTTACCAGTGTACCAGATGCTTAACTTGTTTGAGAAAGACAGACAGAGAGAGAAAGACTGAGGGAGAAAGATAGACAGAGAGATAGTGTTAGGGAGAAGGCTAGTGAAGAGGAGAGAGGACGCTGTCTTTATTAAGCTGTCTGTGTGAGTGTCCTCTCCTTGGCCCTGCTGACATGTTTTTTAAGCCGCTTTTTTCTGGTTTATTACAAAGGCCTGTCTTAGGTTCTGGAGGGCGATAACTGTCAAAAGCTCTCCGCCTGCACACACACACTGCCGTGAGCCCCAGACGGACTCACTGGGATCTGTCCCTTTCTAGTAGCGCTGCCACAAAGGAGAGAGGAAGGATATCATAGGCAGTGCTGTAGCTATTTTCACTGTTCCTTCAAAAGATATCCCTGCATTTGAAGCATGACATTGACTCGTATACTCCCTTCAGTCTTGATTCTTAACAACTTTTGATGTGTTAGACCATCAGTAAAAGTAGCACTTGGAGTTAAGATGCATTCTTCAACTGCCGTATATTAGTTATGATTGTGAGTGTGATGAAAAGTTCAAGGTGTCTTTCTGTCAATTCTATTCTAGTTGAGAGTTGAGCTTGACAGCACAGTTCATTCTAGAATCATCGTCCAACGGCACCTTTAGTCATGCGTCGTGTCAGAGCACACCTCTTGCTGCCATAGTAACGCCAAAAATAACCCTAACGAAATGAGAAAAGTAAGGTGATTATCAACAGCTGTTTGCTTTTCCCCGCAGAAGCAGACAGTTAAGCTGCTAGCATCGCCTCACACTAATTAAGTTTGTTTATAAGGTATATTAAGTTTAGGCCTCTTGTAGGCGTCAGTAACCTTCACATCACATTGAAAAAAGTTCAATATTGTGTGAAGCATGAGCATTGATGTCAACTGAGACAATTTCAGAAAACTGAGAGAAAGGGAAGCTATTATAGAAGCAACCCACCCCCCTTCCCTTTTGTGCACATCTCAGGACTGGAAACGTAATTTCAATGACTTTGTTGTAGATGGGGCCTTTTTTCATTAATCCGTATGAAATTGAAGGTCTTTGAACAAAGCAGGAAAACTTCCTAGTGTCTTCTATTGTGTGCAGTTGTAATGTGTGACACTACAAAATATATTTTCCAGTCCTGACAAACGAAGGGAATAAAAAAGTTGTACCTTGGGCTTGATAATTAGACATATTTTTGTCCAGTTTTAGATTAAAATGGCTTTGCATTTGACGAGAAATATTGTGATAAAAAAAAATCAAATTTTTGATACTTAAAAAAATTCAACACAATTCAAGCCACAATTTAAAGATGTAACCTGTCGATGACCCATCACCATTGACCCCTGAGCTCTATATTTGCCCTACCTATAGATGGAGCTGGCCAAGGAAGAGAAGTGTGAGTTCATGCCCTTCCTGTCCCCTCGTGAGGTCATCATGAAGGCGGGTCGCGTGGCGGGAATGGAGTTCTGTCGTACGGAGCTGACAGACGAAGGTGATTGGATGGAGGACGAGGATCAGATCATACGCCTCAAGGCCGATTACATCATCAGTGCCTTCGGATCCATGCTGAGCGACCCCAAAGGTATCAATTATAGTCAAACTTTATTGAAAGTGCATTGAACATCACAAATATTTGTTGGGAGGAGTTTTGTATAAATGACAGCTTTACAAACATGTTCTACAGTAAGTAAAGGTGCCATGTGACCATTGACTAACCGCCATCCCAGTCTTGCTATTGATACACAATAATAATACCTTTACTCTGAATGGAACCTGAGTTTTGCCATATGAGTAGACTCTTTGACAGCACAGTCCACTGTTATAGTTTTTATCAACTTTTACAAATATCCTCAAATTGAGTGTTTCTCTGAAGAGTTTGTGTTGAATGTTGTCTACATTATTGCTTTAAAAACAGCGTGAGGATGTTATCCTTGAGCTGCATTAAACAGAGTCAGACAGACAGACAGAAAGCCTGGCAAACAAACACAAACCAGGGATCTCCCCTTTCTCCTGGAGATTTCTCATTATACAAGCGAAGACAGTGTTCCCGTTTGGATAGGACTGTCTAACTTATCATTGTTTAGCACATTTGGAGTAGGACTTAAGACGACACTCATCACATTGTTTTCCTCATCATCATCTAAACACAATATGCCTTGTGTTGAGGCTCTAATTTAGATGAGTGCCAGTGATGAGAACTCCATGTACTTGGGTTTTGAGGGTCTTGTGTGTGTGTGTGTGTGTGTGTGTGTGTGTGTGTGTGTGTGTGTGTGTGTGTGTGTGTGTGTGCGTGTGCGTGTGCGTGTGCGTGTGCGTGTGCGTGTCTGTTAGCGTGCGTGCGTGTTAGCGTGCGTGCGTGTCTGTGCATGTTAGCGTGCGTGCGTGTCTGTGCATGTTAGCGTGCGTGCGTGTCTGTGCATGTTAGCGTGCGTGCGTGTCTGTGCATGTTAGCGTGCCTGTGTGTCTGTGCATGTTAGCGTGCCTGTGTGTCTGCCTGTATGTGAGTGTTTACAGAACCTTGTCAGGGGGTTGGAACATAATTAGAAATAATATGTAGACTGAAAATTGACCGCAAGAAGCCAAAACGGATATAATATTTGATTAAAACATAATTTCAAACCTTGCTTACATTTTAATTCGATCACGTGTCTCTCTATTATTGGGAATACTTGGGAACAGATTTTTTTTTTTTTTAAATGTAATCACTTGAAGCTGATTTCCTGGTGTTGTTACAGTCTTATGTCCAACTATATATATACAGTACCAGTCAAAAGTTTGGACACACCTACTCATTCAAGGTTTTTTCATTATTTTTACTATTTTCTACCTTATAGAATAATAGTGAAGACATCGCAACTATGAAATAACACATATGGAATCATGTAGTAACGAAAAAAGTGTTAAACAAATAAAAGTATATTTTAGATGTTAGATTCTTCAAAGTAGCCACTCTTGGCCTTGATGACAGCTTTGCACACTCTTGGCATTCTCTCAACCAGCTTCACCTGGAATGCTTTTCTAACAGTCTTGTTCCCACATATGCTGAGCACTTGTTGGCTGCTTTTCCTTCACTCTGCGGTCCAACTTATCCCAGAGGTTGGGTAATTGTGGAGGCCAGGTCATCTGATGCAGCACTCCATCACTCTCCTTCTTGGTCAAATAGCCCTTACACAGCCTGGAGGTGTCTTTGGGGTCATTGTCCTGTTGAGAAACAAATGATAGTTCCACTAAGCGCAAACCAGGTGGGATGGCATATCACTGCAGAATGCTGTGGTAGCCATGCTGGTTAAGTGTGCCTTGACATCTAAATAAATCCCAGACAGTGTCCCCAGCAAAGCACCATCACACCTCCCCTCCTCCTCCAAGTTTCACGGTGGGACCCACACATGTGGAGATCATCCGTTCACCTACTCTGCATCTCACAAAGACACAGCTGTTGGAACCAGAAATCTCAAATTTGGACTCATCAGACCAAAGGACAGATTTCCACCGGTCTAATGTCTATTACTCATGTTTCTTGGCCAAAGCAAGGCTCTTCTTCTTATTGGTGTCCTTTAGTAGTGGTTTCTTTGCAGCAATTCGACCATGAAGGCCTGATTCACGCAGTCTCCTCTGAACAGTTGATGTTGAAATGTGTCTGTTACTTGGACTCTGTGAAGCATTTATTTGGGCTTCAATTTCTGAGGCTGGTAATTCTAATGAACTTACCCTCTGCAGCAGAGATATCTCTGGGTCTTCCTTTCCTGTGGCTGTCCTCATGAGAGGCAGTTTCATCATAGCGCTTGATAGTTTTTGATACTGCTCTTGAAGAAACTTTCAAAGTTCTTGAAATTCTCCGGATTGACTGACCTTCATGTCTTATAATATGGACTTGGTCTTTTACCAAATAGGGCTATCTTCTGTATACCACCCATACCTTGTCACAACACTACTGAATGTCTCAAACGAATGAAGAAGGAAAGAAATTCCACTTTTAACAAAGCACACCTGTTAATTGAAATGCATTCCAGGTGACTACTTCATGAAGCTGGTTGAGAGAATGCCAATAGGGTGCAAATCTGTCATCAAGGCAAAGGATGGCTACTTTGAAGAATCTCAAATATAAAATATACGTTGATATGTTTAACACTTTTTTGGTTACCATATGATTGCGCTTTTTCATAGTTTTGATGTCTTCACTATTATTCTACAATATAGAAAATAGTAAAAATAAAGAAAAACCTTGGAATGAGTAGGTGTTTCCAAACGTTTGACTGTGTATAATAATATATATAATAATATGTATATATATTATTATTTTTATTTTAAAAAAATTGCACGGAAAACATGTGGGGGCCAAACCTGGAGGGCACCAGTAGAGGAGCCCTTGTCTAGGATGATAATTTTTTTAAACCCACTTGCTTACAAGACAACGCCTGTCTTTTTGTGTGACACTGTCGCCAGGGCAGGTAATTAGATTGCGTTGAGAAAAGGCCATACCTGCTATGATTTTCAATTAGGCTGCTATTGAATAAACAGAGGTGGGTATTGCAGGAGGGCCACAAACGCCACACACTGTCCAGAGTCACCCAACAATGACATGAAATCACTGTAATGAGTTTCAAGCTCAGACGACCGCCCGGTGACGTCCGTGCGCACACACACACACACACACACACACACACACACACACACACACACACACACACACACACACACACACACACACACACACACACACACACACACACAAGTGCTCGGCGATAGAGCGACAGAGCTTTACAACTGGTTACCCAGCTAGCGCTGCCATTAGCCAACCTTGCGATGCAGCACAGATGCACAAATACATAGTTGGGGCTACCTAAGCAGGCAGAAACTGAACATGTTTTACACGCATTCATAATCGGTCGTGATGGTGAAATACACATCTACTCAACCAAGTAATTAAGATAAAGAGAGAGTGTGAGAGACTCGGTGTAGACCGAGTTCCGCTGACGTTCTTGCCTGACTGTGTCTATCTGACTGTGTCTTATTGATTTTATAGATGGGGTAAAGGCTTGATTGACTGATTGTTATCGTAATCTGCTCCACTGATTCGGTCTACCCACTTCCACCTCTTCACAGCTCAAATGGATTTTATTATCCATTTTGTTACTCTGTTTGCTTGTCAAAAGGCACTCTATTCCTTTCATAGTGCACTATTTTTGACCAGGGTCCATCAAGCTCTGGTAAAAAGGAGTGCATAGTAAAGGATGGCATCTGGGATGCGGACTATCTCCCCCCCCCACCCCCCGGTACTATGGTTGACCTGTTGCTAAAGAAACATCCTTAGAACCTGCTCCACATCCCCAAAGGTGTCGTCGAGTGCTAAGGAGGGTATTGTTATGATTAGCAATTAATCACCAAGGTTAATTAAAACATGAGGAATTACTGATAAGAGCCTGAATTAAATGGGGTGCATGACTCCAAGCAAACTAGTTTAATTTGATAGGATGATATTTCTGCCAAACCTGATTGCCTGCATATTTAGGAAGGAATTGATCCGTGCCTTGGCATGCGAGTGTGTGTGTTTGTGTGTGTATGTGTGTCAAGCGCGCTTGCAAGCGTGTGTGTGTTTTGAGTGTGTAATTTCATCGTACAGAAACAACAAAATGCTGAGAAAAGAATCCCCAGAGTAGTACAGTCAGAATGATCCTTATTCTTGAACTATGAATCACTTATCCACTTAAGTATGTTGTCAGACCCACAGAGGATGTTCCGCTTGGCAATGAACACAGCTGTAGGATGAGTTAGCAGTTAAAACCTGGCCTGTATAGTCTGGTGGGCTGGACCCAGTGTGCGTCGCAAATGGCACCATATTCCCTATGTAGTCAACTGCCTTTGACCAGAGCCCTATGGGTTCTGGTCAAAAGTAGCGCACTTTAAAGGGAATAGGGTGTAATGTGTCATTTGGGAAGCAGACTCAGTTCTGGGAGGGAGGGAGGCAGCCATTATTGCACCCATGCCTCCTTCCTGCATTGGTCTCCTTCCTGCTGAGTTTCATGGAGGGTGGGTGGGGAACTGGAGACATGATGCACCCACCTCCTCTGTGTTAGCTAAGCATCTCTTTCCCTTTACGCTGGACTGTCACAAAAAGTGTGTGTGTGTTTCTGTGTGTGGGAGTGTGCATAGTTTGCATGCGTGTGCGTTCATGCCAAAGATGTATATAAACCCTGGATTGCTGATGCTATGTGTTAGCCAATGAGAAGCTTTGAAGCCACTGGTTGGCCATATAAGCACTTCCCCATTAGTACTTTCTAAAAATTATACTTTATTTTTTAATTGTATGTTTAGCTCATATAATATAGTTTAAAAGTATGCATTAAGGTGTGTGTAATATAATAAACGTGGCAATGTTGTATGAGCTCTAGCTACAGCAGTTATAGCTAGCTGTTATTATGAGGGATACAGGTGTTGTATAGGCCCTAGCTACGTACTGCAGTACATCTCCTCCTCATGGACTGCACCAGATTTGCCAGTTCTTGCTGTGAGATGTTACCCCACTCTTCCACCAAGGCACCTGCAAGTTCCCTGACATTTCTGGGGGGAATGGCTTTTCGCTGGCCATGGCAGAACACTGACATTCCTGTCTTGAAGGAAATCACGCACAGAACGAGAAGTATGGCTGGTGGCATTGTCATGCTAGAGGGTCATGTCAGGATGAGCCTGCAGGAAGGGTACCACATGAGGGAGGAGGGTGTCCTCCCTGTAATGCACAGCTTTGAGATTGCCTGCAATGACAACAAGCTCAGTCCGATGATGCTGTGACAGATCGCCACAGACCATGACGGGCCCTCCACCTGTAAATCGATCCCACTCCAGAGTACAGGCCTCGGTGTAACGCTCATTCCTTCGATGATAAACATGAATCCGACCATCACCCCTGGTGAGACAAAACCGTGACTCGTCAGTGAAGAGCACTTTAGTCCAGTCCTGTCTCGTCCAGCGACGGTGGGTTTTTGCCCATAGGCGATGTTGTTGCCGGTGATGTCTGGTGAGGACCTGCCTTACAACAGGCCTACAAGCCCTCAGTCCAGCCTCTTTCAGCCTATTGCGGACAGTCTGAGCACTGATGGAGGGATTGTGCGTTCCTGGTGTAACTCGGGCAGTTGTTGTTGCCATCCTGTACTTGTCCCGCAGGTGTGATGTTCGGATGTACCGATCCTGTGCAGGTGTTGTTACACGTGGTCTGCCACTGCGAGGATAATCAGCTGTCCTTCCTGTCTCCCTGTAGCGCTGTCTTAGGCGTCTCACAGTACGGACATTGCAATTTATTGCCTCAGCCACATCTGCAGTCCTCATGCCTCCTTGCAGCATGCCTACAGCACGTTCACACAGATGAGCAGGGACCCTGGGCATCTTTCTTTTGGTGTTTTTCAGAGTCAGTAGAAAGGCCTCTTTAGTGTCCTAAGATTTCATAACCAGACCTTAATTGCCTACCGTCTGTAAGCTGTTAGTGTCTTAATGACTGTTCCACAGGTAGGTGCATGTTCATTAATTGTTTATGGTTCATTGAACAAACGTGGGAAACAGTGTTTACACCCTTTACAATAAAGATCTGTGAAGTTATTTAGATTTTTACGAATTATCTTTGAAAGACAAGGTCCTGAAAAAGGGCCATTTCTTTTTTTTGCCGAGTTTATGTGTTGTGTAGGTCTAGCTCTAGCTGTTATAGCATAGCAGGATGGCTCAGAATGGATGATTAAACATATGGATTATATGGAAATATATGGTAACACAACATTCCATATGAAATATTCTGCTGAATATACCAAAACACATTTTTGTACAGTATAATGAGGTATGTGTCTTCTACTAAGTGAATGGACAAAAGCCCAGAATTTCTGCTGCAATCATCTTGACACCATTTTATTTCCCCAATTTCAAGAGTCTGTTCATCACTATGGCAGGACGACGCTGCTGTGTTTATCCCCCATCAGTGTGTATGATAACATTCACCGCATCATACATTGTCATGTGTGTGTAACACTGCAGCAAGATGGCCGTTACATGACAGCCGGTGTTCCGCTCTGAGGGGTTTGACACGGCAACTCTCTACACATTCTCTACTGTCCTCCCCTTATGGAGGAATTCAACCTGAATAGTATGGTTGCAATAAAAAATAGCAGGTTCTCATTGTATTCTTATTTGTGTACTTTTCCTTGTATTTTGGGCGTCAAATGAAAACCTTTCCCCATTGAATAGACTGGGAATGTGAAACTTTCCCCCCTCCCTCTAGTAATTCTAATAGAGTGTAATAAATCTTGTCCAACTCGCAGATCTGTATTTAAAAATGTCCCTGCTGATAGATGCAGGCCATCTTCCATGCTGAAAAGCATTTAGTCTGAAAGATGAATTGTATAGGTAAGGTAGAAGAAAATGAGCTTTTTTATAATGTAGATCAGTTTGACAGAGGATCTCTAGGCTAACATTCAGCTAACGGTGAATGAATGCCTCAGGAAATGTTACATTAACCTAGCTGAGAGTGAGGGGAGAGACAGAGAGCGTGAATCCCCTGCTGTCATCGGTCTTGTCACACTTCATATTGCTCTCTGTATGGTTTGTAGTCCATCACGGTCTCTCACTCCATTTTTTTAATCTCGTTCTCTTCCTCTCTCCGTTCTCTCTCTCTTTCTCTCTCCTCTCTATCTCTATCACTTTGTTGTCTCTCGCCTCTTTCTCTCACTTCCTCTCTCTCCGTTCTCTCTTTTCTCTCTCTCTCTTTCTCTCTCCTCTCTATCTCTATCACTTTCTGTCGTCTCTCGCCTCTTTCTCTCACTTTCTCTCTCTGTCGTTCTCTCTTTCTTTCTTTCTCTCTTTCTATCTCTGTCACACAAACACACACACCCACTGGTGGAAAAAGTACCCAGTCGTCATACTTGAGTAAAAGTAAAGATCCCTTATTAGAAAATGACTCAAATAAAAGTTGAATTGTCACCCAGTAAAATTCTACTTGAGTAAAAAATACTGAGTATCAAAAGTAAATTAGACATATTCTTATATAGTGTCAAAAGTATAATTTCAAATTCCTTATATTAAGCAAACCAGATGCCACCATTCTTGTTTTTTAAATGTATGGATAGCCAGGGGCACACTCCAACACTCAGACATAATTAACAAACAAAGCATTTGTGCAATGAGTCCACAAGATCAGAGGCAATAGGTTTGACCAAGGACTTTCTCTTGACAAGTGCGTGAATTGGACCATTTTCCTGTCGTGTGACGCATTCAAAATGTAAGAGTACTTTTGGGTGTCAGGGAAAATGTATGGAGTAAAATGAATATTATTTTCTTTTGGAATGTAGTGAAGTGAAAGTAAAAGTTGTCAAATTTATAAATAGTGAAGTAAAGTACAGATACCCCCCAAAAATGACTTAAGTAGTACTTTCAAGTATTTGTACTTAAGTACTGCCCACACCATCACTAACTGTGGATCCTCTCTCCCCGTTCCTCCAGTGAAAGAGGCCATGGCTCCGGTGCTGTTGAACCGCTGGGGTCTCCCAGAGCTGGACCCAGAGAGCATGCAGAGCAGTGAGTCCTGGGTGTTTGCTGGGGGCGACGTGGCAGGACAGGCAAACACCACCGTGGAGTCAGTCAACGACGGCAAACAGGCATCCTGGCACATGCACAAGTACCTACAGGTGTGTCCCCAGCCCCATGGCTGTGTTCTACACACACACACATACAGAATGTCACAATGTTTTCAACATACACACACAAGGGAGGAGGAGAAAGAAATAGAAAAGGAAAGATGGAGGCTTTAGAGAAAGCTAACGTTTCACTAACGATCAACTAAACCTTCACTTTTTGAGAGTGACTATAAACATTTACACAGTATCAATGTTCAGTACTTCATCTTGCTAGACTTTCATTTGTTTCCTTTTCTTTTCCCCAATAACAGCATCCCCGTGTGTAGATTCATGAATGAACCAAGGCAATTACATCACTTCTCAATTAGCAGAATATGTCAATATTGAAATAGTCCCAATACAATATTAGCTCTTTCCGTTGTGGATTAATTCATGTCTTCTGTGGGTTTGAAAAGGAAGTGGAAAGGAAGCCAAATGATACATCATCATCATTACTACATTCACCTCGAACACTCAGCATGTACACTCCGTACTGTACTGCACGCAGCACTTACTGTGGTGAACACTAAGTGAATGAGTCAAAGTGCAGTACAGATGGGTGTGTGGTGCACTAGTCTGTGTAAAGGCAGGATTAGAGAGGACTCTTTCCTGCTCCCGCATGTAATAACAGAGACAGCGGTTGATTTCCAGCCTCTAATTCTCCCAGCGTGCTGGCTTGTCTTCCTGAGGTGCCTGACTTCCTCTACATCCCTCCATCCTCCTCGCCATCCCTCCATTTCCCCTCAGATTATACTGCAAAGTGCAGCGTTCGGCAGACCGGGGCCCGGTTCAGATGCAGGTTAATTGTAGTAATGTAGATGTGTTCAGTGCAAAGCATAGACAAGTGTTTATTTGCAGATTAAATGCCACTTGTAACCAGAAAGGAAGCAACAGTAGATTCCTCGGTTTTGTGCAGTAATCGACCAAGGAAGAGGAAATTAATTCAGGCAATTTGCCGGAAAGGGTCAGCAATTAATATCTGATCCATTCAGGGATCCCTTGAACTGTGTGTTCCACGTTCAGGATAATAGTGTGTTTTATATCAGAATGTGATATTACTGTGTCATAGGTCTCCCTTTCGATCAGTGCATTTAGGCTGTTTTCAGTGTATTTTTGCTATCATATGTGCATGGTTGAATTTAGACCTTAGGTATGCAAGGAATTCTGGAAACTTAGTGCTGCGTGGGACACCTGGGTGAGAGGTATACTATATACTTATACTTATGTATGAGGTCAAGGGTATATTTGTTCACCACCATATGAGAGAAACCAGTTTCAAAGTAGAAATGGGCTCGTCCCAAATAGCACTCTTCCCTATGTAGTCCACTACTTTTAACCAGGGACTATATAGGGCAGGGCACTCCAACCCTGTTCCTGGAGAGCTACCCTTCTGTAGGTTTTCACTTCAACCCCAGTTGTAACTAACCTGATTTAGCTTATCAAGCAGCTAATTATTAGAATCAGGTGTGCTAGATTAGGGTTGGTGTGAGAACCTATAGGACGGTAGCTCTCCAGGTACAGGGTTGGAGAGCCCTGATATAGGGAATATGGTGCCATTTGGGATTCAGATAAGGAGACATGTTGTGGGGAAGACGACGATCTAGGACATGTCAACATCTTGACAGCTAAAGCTGTTGTTGGTTGGAACTCTGGAACCCCCCAGTATTTCTAATAATCACCATCTTTTGTATTTACATGTTCCCCGCTGCTGTTTTCCCCCGTGTTGCTTGGCGTGTGTTTGGCGTGTATTCCTCCACATGCCAAACCCCTCGAAGGGGAACACCGGCTGTCATGTAACAGCCGCCTTGCCGCAGCATGACACACACACACACACACACACACAAATACATACATACACACACAGCGTGACACCTCCTCATTCATTATGCGGCGGTGACATCATTACAAAAGCCATCAGAGACTGTGATAAACGTTGGGCTAATTAGGAGGAGGAGAGGAAGACACTGCTGGATGGATGACTGTTGTATGTTTGACTTTAGGGATGCATCCCAAATGGCACCCTATTCCCTATATAGTGCCCTACTTTATAGGGTACCATTTGGGACATTGTGTGCCTAGGGAGGATGTGGAGGCTGCTGGGTATATGACTGCTGTATGTTGACTTTTGTCATCATACCAGTGGTTATTTTCGTTATCTCACAGCTCTGTCAAATCAAACTTTATTTGCCACATACGCCGAATACAACAAGTGTAGACTTTACCGTGAAATGCTTACTTACAAGCCCTTAACCAACAGTGCAGTTGAAGAAGAAGAAACTATTTACCAAGTAGGCTAAAATAAAAAGTCATAATAAAAAGTAACACAATAACGAGGCTATATACAGGGGGCACCGGTACCGAGTCAGTGTGCAGGGGTACAAGCTAGTTGAGGTAATCTGTACATATAGGTGTGGGCGAAGTGACTATGCATAGGTAACAAACAAACAGCAAGTAGCAGCAGTGTACAAATGGGGGGGGGGGTCAATGTAAATTGTCCGGTGGCGATTTTTCTAAAATATTCAGCAGTCTAATGGCTTGGGAGTAGAAGCTGTTGAGGAGCCTTTTGGTCCTAGACTTTGCGCTCCGTTACGGAAATTATGGTGGAAAATAAGTATTTGGTCACCTACAAACAAGCAAGATTTCTGGCTCTCACAGACCTGTAACTTCTTCTTTAAGAGGTTCCTCTGTCCTCCACTCGTTACCTGTATTAATGGCACCTGTTTGAACATGTTATCAGTATAAAAGACACCTGTCCACAACCTCAAACAGTCACACTCCAAACTCCACTATGGCCAAGACCAAAGAGCTGTCAAAGGACACCAGTAACAAAATTGTAGACCTGCACCAGGCTGGGAAGACTGCATCTGCAATAGGTAAGCAGCTTGGTTTGAAGAAATCAACTGTGGGAGCAATTATTAGGAAATGGAAGACATACAAGACCACTGATAATCTCCCTCAATCTGGGGCTCCACGCAAGATCTCACCCCGTGGGGTCAAAATGATCACAAGAACGGTGAGCAAAAATCCCAGAACCACACGGGGGGACCTAGTGAATGACCTGCAAAGAGCTGGGACCAAAGTAACAAAGCATACCATCAGTAACACACTACGCCGCCAGGGACTCAAATCCTGCCGTGCCAGACGTGTCCCCCTGCTTAAGCCAGCACATGTCCAGGCCCGTCTGAAGTTTGCTAGAGAGCATTTGGATGATCCAGAAGAAGATTGGGAGAATGTCATATGGTCAGATGAAACCAAAATAGAACTTTTTGGTAAAAACTCAACTCGTCGTGTTTGGAGGACAAAGAATGCTGAGTTGCATCCAAAGAACACCATACCTACTGTGAAGCATGGGGGTGGAAACATCATGCTTTGGGGCTGTTTTTCTGCAAAGGGACCAGGACGACTGATCCGTGTAAAGGAAAGAATGAATGGGGCCATGTATCGTGAGATTTTGAGTGAAAACCTCCTTCCATCAGCAAGGGCATTGAAGATGAAACGTGGCTGGGTCTTTCAGCATGACAATGATCCCAAACACACCGCCCGGGCAACGAAGGAGTGGCTTCGTAAGAAGCATTTCAAGGTCCTGTAGTGGCCTAGCCAGTCTCCAGATCTCAACCCCATAGAACATCTTTGGAGGGAGTTGAAAGTCTGTGTTGCTCAGCAACAGCCCCAAAACATCACTGCGCTAGAGGAGATCTGCATGGAGGAATGGGCCAAAATACCAGCAACAGTGTGTGAAAACCTTGTGAAGACTTACAGAAAACGTTTGACCTCTGTCATTGCCAGCAAAGGGTATATAACAAAGTATTGAGATAAACTTTTGTTATTCACCAAATACTTATTTTCCACCATAATTTGCAAATAAATTCATAAAAAATCCTACAATGTGATTTTCTGGATTTTTTTTCTCATTTTGTCTGTCATAGTTGAAGTGTACCTATGATGAAAATTACAGGCCTCTCTCATCTTTTTAAGTGGGAGAACTTGCACAATTGGTGGCTGACTAAATACTTTTTTGCCCCACTATGTCAAATCTTTTTAGTCTCCTGAGGGGGAAAAGGTTTTGTCTTGCCCTTTACACGGCTGTCTTGGTATGTTTGAACTATAGGTCGACCGATTAATCGGCGTGGCCGATAGGGACGGTTTCAAGTTTTCATAACAATCGGTCATTTGCATTTTTGAATGCTGATTACATTGCCCTCCACGAGGAGACTGCTTTGCCGGCTGACCACCTGTTATGCGAGTGCAGCAAGGAGCCAAGGTAAGTTGCTAGCTAGAATTAAACTTATCTTATAAAAAACAATCAATCTTAACATAATCAGAAGTTAACTACAGATGGTTGATGATATTACTAGTTTAACTAGCTTGTCCTGCATTGCAAATGATCAATGCGGTGCCTGTTAATTTATCATTGAATCACAGCCTGCTTCGACAAACGGGTGGCGATTTAACAAGCACATTCGCGAAAAAGCACTGGCATTGCACCAATGTACCTAATCATAAACATCAATGCCTTTCTTAAAATCAATACACAAGTATATTTTTTTAAACCTGCATTTTTAGTTAAAATAAATTAATGTTAGCAGGCAATATTAACTAGGGAAATTGTGTCACTTCTCTTGCGTTCTGTGCAAGCAGAGTCAGGGTATATGCAGCAGTTTGGGCCGCCTGGCTCGTTGCGAACTGTGTGAAGACCATTTCTTCCTAACAAAGACCGTAATTAATTGTCCATAATTTTACATAATTATGACATAACATTGAAGGTTGTGCAATATAACAGCAATATTTAGACTTATGGACGCCACCCGTTATAAGAACATCCAATAGTCAAAGGTATATGAAATACAAATAGTATAGAGAGAAATAGTCCTATAATTCCTATAATAACTACAACCTAAAACTTCTTAACTGGGAATATTGAAGGCTCATGTTAAAAGGAACCACCAGCTTTCACATGTTCTCATGTTCTGAGCAAGGAACTTAAACGTTAGCTTTTTTACAAGGCACATATTGCACTTTTACTTTCTTCTCCAGCACTGTGTTTTTGCATTATTTAAACCAGATTGAACATGTTTCATTATTTATTTGAGACTAAATTGATTTTTATTTATGTATTATATTAAGTTAAAATAAAAGTGTTAATTCAGTATTGTTGTAATTGTCATTATTACAAATATATATACATATATAAATCGGCCGATTAATCGGTATTGGCTTTTTTTGGGCCTCCAGTAATCGGTATCAGCGTTCTAAAATCATAATCGGTCAACCTCTAGTTTGGACCATGGTAGTTTGTTGGTGATGTGTACACAAAGGAGCTTAACTCTCGACCCGCTCCACTACAGCCCCGTCGATGTTAATGGCCTGTTCAGCCCGCCTTTTCCTGTAATCCACGATCAGCTCCTTTGTCTTGCTCACATTGAGGGAGAGGTTGTTGTCCTGGCACCATACTGCCAGTTCTCTGACCTCCTCCCTATAGCCCGTCTCATTAATGGTGATCAGGCCTACCAATGTAGACACACACCCCCACCTCTTCTTACCAGAGGTAGCATCTCTGTTCTGCTGGTGCATGGAAAATCCCGCTAGCTCCATATTGTCCGTATCTTCGTTCAGCCACGTCTCGGTGAAACATAAGATGTTACAGTTTTTAATGTCCCGTTGGTAGGATAATCTTATTAGTAGGTCATCGATTTTATTTTCTAACGATTGCACATCAGTAAAGAGAATGGAAGGCATTGGGAGTTTACTCCCTCGCCTCCGGCTTCTCAGAAGGATCCCCGCTCTGCGTCCCCTTTTCCGGCGTCTTTTCTAAACACAAAAGGCGTGGATCTGGGCCTGTTCCAGTGAAAGCAGGATATCCTTCTCATCAGACTCGTTAAAGGAAAACGTTTCTTCCAGTCCGTGGAGAGTAATCGCTGTTCTGATGTCCAGTAGTTATTTTCTGGCATAAGAGACGGTAGCAGCACCATTTATGAACACAATAAGTTAAAAAGTAAGTTACAGAAAACGCCTCCCAAAAAAATTGCACAATTGGTTGGGAGAATGTAAAACGTCAGCCATGTTCTTCGGCGTCATCTTTACGATCTGTCGATCTGTTACTAGGATTGCAAAATGCTGTTAAATTCTGTTCCTGGAACTTTCAACCCTGTCGTTATCTCATGGTAATGTAACTGGATGTTTTGTCCTTCCAGTCTCTCCACGGCCAGACGGTGTCCAGTGTCCCCCAGCTCCCTCTCTTCCACTGTGCCATCGACTCTGTGGACATCGGTGTGGAGATGTGTGGGATCAAGTTCCCCAACCCCTTTGGCCTGGCCTCTGCTCCCCCCACCACCAGCACAGCCATGATCCGCAGGGCCTTCGTGGAAGGATGGGGCTTCGCTCTCACCAAGACCTTCTCTCTGGACAAGGTACTCACGTCTACTCAGCTTTATATTAGTGTGTAGGTGTCTATTGGGCCAGGGATATGCTGCATCTTTGTTCTGGAGCTGGTACCATTTGATTACTGGAGCTATATATAGATATTCAATTCAAGTGAAGAAAAGAAAGTAGAAAAAGAACATGTAAAACAAATCACAAACTTCCCCAGATGATGCTTTCACTTGCCATTTATTTTCAATATAGCTGATTCATGTAATTTCACTGACATTCTGTATATCTTGCCCTACCGACGACATCAGCCACGCAGCTAATTTGACTGGAAGCCCACATTGCCTCGCTGAGTTTGTAAATGATACCTGATGTAGAGAAAGCATGAGGCGAGCGTGGCTGTCCCTGTTTTGATGAAAACATATCACTGCCTCCATCACTTGTTTTATGGACTGTCCCTTTGTCCTTTTGAAAAGGTAAACGTTCTGTTTCTTTTAAGAGAGAGTAGAGAGAGAGAAAGATTTAGAGAGCAGAAAGTGAGAGAAGGAGCCTGGATATATGGGCTTGCTACTGTTGCTACTAGAATTTCACCTCTGCTGTCTTTTGAATAAGCTTAATGTACCATGCCTGGACTTACCAAGGGAGTTGAGAGAGAAATCATGGTCAACCTGTGTATAGGGTTGTTGTATTATACTATTTTTCTATTCGCTTTGCTCTCAGCTGAAGCGTCAAGATTGACAGCTGCACATATGATAATGATTCAGCCTCAGAATATGTTTATGTAAACTCTGTTGGTTTTTTAAAAGAATTTTACACATATGTGTGACACCCCCCCCACCCATCCCCTTCACCACATCCTCCCTCTTTCACATTCTCTTGACATTTGTAGATGCCAGATTGGGGTCTAATATACTGTTGCAGCTATTGGCTGTCAGTGTAGCGCCAAAATACCAGCTGATATCTCAGTAAACAGAAATCATATTATTCCTTATTGTGTGCTTTGCTGGTTTAAATTGTTCGGGGAGCTTTCTTTAGGGAGAGCGATAAAGAAGTTCTTAATGTCAATATGAATGAAACAGGCGGCTCTCCTTCAGTATCGTTTCAACTTAAACACAGATTACCTATTTTTTTAATATCCTGTTTCTTTGCTCGCTAGTGCTGTTCACTGCTGGCTGCTCCTATCATAACATTACAATGTGTTGCCATTGATAGTGCTTTGAGATGCACAGTGGATTGCTGGGTGAATATGAGGATCGTCGTCCTGGCTGTTTCTAGGGCTTGTTTAAAAAGGAAAAGAATGTGATGTGAATTAACCAGCTATTATAAGGCCCAGCATAAGGAAGAGAAGTGAGAGAATAGAACAAAGCTAGGGGGGTCTACCGTTAATCTGAATTCATTAACTGTGTTGCATATTAAAAAAAATGCCACGAGGCCAACATTTTGGCCTCCTCTTCCTCTCTGTGAACTGTGAGAGCGCTGTCTGAAACAGGGGGAGCACGGGGGCCAGTGGGCCACTGTCTCTGTCCCCCCAAGCCTCTGATCTAGAGCCCCGTTTCCCTCCTCAGGAGTGACGAGTACATTTTTCCTTACGTTGTACCAATTACCCAGCTGTTAAATCCCAGTGAGTGATACATGGTGCTATGTTTCAGAGGCTAATTACCACATCTCTAGATGGATGTCAGTAATACACACACACACACACACACACACACATTTACGTATATATGCGCGTGCATACACACACACATTGCAGAGGTCGTTACAGCAGGATAGTTTACCTGTAATAGCTAGGGACCATACTGTCTCAGTTAATCATTTGACTGTCTCAGGGTGGTAGAAATCACACCTGTAATTGGCTGAGCCCTGATGGGTACAGTTTCTGCCTGGCCCTAGAAGCTCCCGCGTTCAAGTTTAACTTTTGTGCCAAAGTACAGAGTCACAGGTAAAGAAGATAGTGTTGATGTTTCAAAGAGAATTTGCAGGTTTTGTGTACTTAAAAAAAACGTTTCATAGAACTTATCTAGTGCATCCAACAAACGTAAGCAACTTCCTCTCAACAACTATGGAATAATGCTTTGCATTTACTTCAAAAGCAATTAAAGGGAGAGATAATAGCAGACCTCCCCACTCCACATTTACAACATTTCACAAACGTGTCCTTGATGAGGTGGCGAACAGTAACTACATCTCCATGGTAACCCTAACATTGTTAACACACATGTTATGGCCCGACATTGACGCACGCAGACACACACACACACACACACACACACACACACACACACACACACACACACACACACACACACACACACACACACTGTTCCACAGGCCTCTGCTTCATGCACTCTGTGAATCTAACTCTACTTATTAACAACACAGTTTAATCAACTGCTCCAGCATCTTTATTAAGAGTAAGAGGTGAGGAGGTCATGTTCTGCCGATGCCACACAGATTCTCTGACGGTTTTAACCACTAGTAAATAGCATGGAGCCGTGCGTGCGTCATGGTAATTAGCATGTTATTCATCCTGTAGGAACTGGACTGGCTTTTGACTCATATAATAAGCTTTACTGCACGATTCAGACTGTTTGAACCATCAGTTGTAGGAAAAGTGCATGATGCATTCTTTGAAGGCCAATAAAACTACAATAATTGATGTATGTTTTCTTGGAATATACTGTATATCAGGATTACTCTGGTTACTTAGAATCAAGAAGGTCCTTAAAGGCACCGTAACATGCTTTCATTTCAAAACCAGCTCTAGTTTTCTATATTTCATGTAAAGTCTCAGCTTAATCAAAACGTTTTTACCAAACAAAAGAAAATACATTTCCAAGTTTTCCAATACAAACAAAATGATGTGCTGATGCAATGGTATCACACCAACTCAGATAAACTCACAGGAAGATGTAGCTAGGCATCGGGAGGAAGGATGAGATTGATGAGATTAGGAGACGAGGCTGATCTCTGGCACATACACTACATGACCAATAGTATGTGGACACCTGGTCGTCAAATATCTCATTTTAAAATCATGGGCATTAATATGGAGTTGGTCCCCACTTTGCTGCTATAACAGCCTCCACTCTTATGGGAAGGCTTTCCACTAGATATTGGAACATTGCTGCAGGGACTTGCTTCCGTTAAGCCATGAGCATTAATGAGGTCGGGCACTGATGTTGGGCGATTAGGCCTGGCTCACATTTGCCATTCCAATTCATCCCACAGGTGTTTGATGAGGTTGAGGTCAGAGCTCTGTGCAGGCCAGTCAAGTTCCTCCACAAGGACCTCGACAAACCATTTCTGTATGGACCTCCCTTTGTGCACGGGGGCATTGTCATGCTGAATCAGGAAAGGGCCTTTCCCAAACTGTTTCCACAAAATTGGAAGCACAGAATTATCTAGAATGTCTTTCTATGCTTTTGCGTTAAGATTTCCCTTCACTGGAACTAAGGGGCCTAGCCTGAACCATTATTCCTCTTCCACCAACTTTACAGTTGGCACTGCATCAGGGCAGATAGCGTTCTCCTGGTGTTCATCCAAACCCAGATTCGTCCGTCGGACTGCCAGTTGGTAAAGCGTGATTCATCACTCCAGAGAACGCATTTCCATTGCTCCAGAGTGCAACAGCGGCTAGCTTTACACTCCAGCCAACACTTGACATTGCGCATGGTGCTCTTAGGCTTGTCTGCGGCTGCTCGGCCATGGAAACCCATTTCATGAAACTCCCAATGAACAGTTCTTGTGCTGATGTTTGGCAGTTTGGAGCTCGGTAGTGAGTGTTTCAAACAAGAACAGATGATTTTCACGCGCAATGTGCTCAGCACTTGGCGGTCCCATTCTGTGAGCTTGTGTGGTCTACGGCTGACCCATTGTTGCTCCTAGACTTTTCCTCTTCACAATAACGGCACTTACTGTTGACCGGGGCAGCTCTAGCAGGGCAGAAATTTGATGAACTGACTTGTTGGAAAGGTGGCATCCTATGATGGTGCTGTGTTGAAAGTCAATGAGCTCTTCGACAAGGCCATTCTACTACAAATGTTTGTCTATGGAGATTACATGGCTATTTGGTCGATTTTATACACCTGTCAGCAATGGGTTTGGCTGAAATAGCCGAATCCACTCATTTTAAGGGGCGTCCACATACTTTTGTAAATATAGTGTAGTTTCTCTGCCTTCTGAGCCATGCAAGAGGTAGTCACCACTCCTTTGATCTCCCAATTAAATTAGATATTATAACCGGTAAACATGTAACTAACTGTAGCTAATGAGGCTGTAGTCATCTGTATTTTCCTCTTCCTCTACACTCATACAGACACTATACAAACTCCACTTCCTCTCTAATTTGCTTGTTAAATGAATACAAACTGCTGGAGTGTGACTGCATAGTGCGTTCCGATGCCAGGTCTTTTTTTGCTGCTTTCTATTCCACATCATAGATTTTCAGATCGGTAGTAGAATAAACAGGGCCTGTCCTAAGGCAAACAAAGGATAATGGCGCTCCACTGCAGAGCGGGAGGGAGGTTGGGGAGGTAATGTCTCGAGCTCTTAATATTATTATTATTCACATTTAAGCTTCACAAGTGGTTCAGCTGTATGGTGTTGCATTGGCTACAGGCTGTGGCTGGTTAGATGGTTACTGTATATGTCTGGAGGAGTTCTTCATGAACTTCAACCCTTTGTCTCTCTCGCTCACTCTCTCTCGATCTCTCACTCTTTAGCAGTCTCACGATCCCTCTTTATCTCATTTGCTGACACACACGTGCACGCACACACACACATTTACACACAAATCCACACCTACACCTAACCAAAAAAGACTTGCAAGCTGCGCAAGCTTACCCTAATTAACCGTCGGCTTAATTAGACGATTCACTGTGTAATTATCAAGCAATTAGTCAACACCTCTCAGATCTCACGACTGCTTTGACAGCCATGTTTCTCTACCACCGATTCTTGTCAAAATCACCTACGTTTGATTTAACTTGTTTTCATTTTAATGTGAAACTACTTGTGCACTAGCATGAAGTAATCATTACTGATGAGGGAGGACACATGTTAGAAGATATAATGACACATGGAAGATAGCGGATTTGGTGTGTGTGGAGTTCGTCTTCCCTGGAACAACAGGAAAGTTGGAAGTCAGTGTGTAGCAGGTCTCTATCGAGTTAGAGAGAATGGGGGGATTTTCTGCTGAACAATACATGTGAAACTTTCTACGTAAGTCACTCCTTCAATGTCAATGTCTGTGGCAAACGCAATGTACAGAGTTGCTTTTTGATTCGGACCTTGAAAGCTCATTACTACTGTGACTGCGTTATCATAGTTAATGGTTAGATAGATATTACCTATGGTTGTTATTAGTGTGAGATATGTAGCAGTAGCGATGTCTGTGTGTATTAGCCTTTGCGGGACTATAGGGGAGGAGGGAGATAGCAGAGAAGGAGTGAATGGTGAAAGAGACTAATGACCAAACTGACAGACAATATCCTTCTTCATTTATCACAGCCGACTAATATCCTTTGGCTTTGACATTCATTTATTTAGTCCCTGACAGGGCCATTCTGTCACCTACACAGTAGCATCAGTATGATGCTGCTAGCGGGTGTAAAAACTGTGTCCAGTCCAGTTAAAGCACTAATATACATTTTGATACTTTAACAGGTTACAGAGTACGCTGACTCCCTGTACTGCTCTGTTATATTCTTATTTCTTCAGTTTGCACCATCCTCACAAAGGGAAAGTCAAGGTCTTGCTGTATCTTGGAATGTGTTTTTGCCAATGCATCAGGGTCGTTGGAATGAAAGACTTACTGTAGCTGCTAGGGAGAGAATGATGATTGTGAGACAGAGAGATTATACACTTTATCAAAGTTCCTAGGGTGTATATTTGTTAGCTAGATGTTGTAATGGATTCAAGGTTTCTGAGTTTTATAATTGACAGGTTAGAGATAGGAGATAATTACTGCGGAGGAGGCTATCTCTGTCAGGAATCTGAACTGGCATCAACAAGTATAAATGTACGTACCGTGAATACACACACAGCACACACACTGAATGCTTTTCTACCAAGGCCCATCTCGTGTAGGAGAATAGTGTATGCCCACTTGCTGACAAGCCCCTTTCCCCCCACCTCCAGTATTTGTGTGTGTGTTTGTGTGTGTGTTTGTGTGTGTGTTTGCTATCGTGGCCCATCTCGTGTTGGAGAATAGCGTAGGCCCACTTGCTGACAAAGCCCTTTCCCCCACCTCCAGAGTGTGTGTGTGTGTGTGTGTGTGTGTGTGTGTGTGTGTGTGTGTGTGTGTGTGTGTGTGTGTGTGTGTGTGTGTGTGTGTGTGTGTGTGTGTGTGTGTGTGTGTGTGTGTGTGTGTGTGTGTGTGTGTCCGACACAGTAGGCACAGTAAACACCAGCAATAAATGATGGCTTAGCAAGTGTTCCATCTGCACTTGGGGGATGAAGATGAATGATGATCACAACTCCTCAGAACTGCTACATGGCCTTTTTTATTTCCCTCTCTTTAATTTTCTTTTTTTTTCTCTCTCTCGTTCCCTTGTTTATGACGTTTCCTGTTGATGGGTCAGTGGCTGGCTGCAGAGGGGGAGAAAGGAGAAGTGAGCGGGCAGCCCTTTGATTTTGCCTTCATGACTGTTCATAATGATTCATGTGTGGACTCCCAAATGGCACCCTATTTCTTATAGTGTACTACCACTGACCAGAGCCCTATTGGAATAGGGTGTCATTTGGGATGCAGTTTTGGTAATAATGGAATCAAGAGGCTCTGGTTCTGCTACATAACATCATGCTAGCATAGCAATGCACACAGTATACCCAAAGAGCCTCTATCCATATAATGCTTATAGATGTTTTATATCCAAAAAGACCAATGCCATGTTTACACTTTTACAAACTGAGAATTATCAACTCCACAATATGTACATCACATTTTAATGGAGTTGAGTGGCGATGAGTTTTGGGAGAGTGTACGTCTGACTACATCGAGTTGGTAGCAATCGATACTTGTGAAAATGTCCATTCTTTAATGCGTACCTTGAACCTATGTTTGTCCTGTGTAAAGATGTTATTTTATTTTGGTGTTGAAATCTAGTTTTTTATAAAAACTTCATTCTATGTTACCTCTGTCAAATTGCGCCGCATAATGCACTGTTTTCCAATGGAGTATGACGTTTATGACTGCAAACATGCACTACCATTCGATACTTTTATAAATATCAATTGTTTAACACTTACTGTGTAACTGTGCTCGTCCTTGATTCTTATAGATTTGCCAGTGGGAGTTGGAGTCCATTGTTCTGGAAAATAAATTATATTCCAATCTGCCATGCATTGACGGGGCTGCTCCTCCGATAACAAACAACGATTTCCTTGGCGCAGGTTGCGTAAAATGCTATTATATTAAAAACGACAGATTGCAGCAACCAAGGAAAAGAAAGCCTTTACACAGGACATACATGGGTGCGCTTTTAGGAATGGACTGATACCGACTCGATGTAGTTATAAGTAAACTCATCGCCACTCAACTCCATTGTATTGTGGAGTTGAGAATTTTGAGTGACACTTTTACAACACATTTCATTTTGGTTTTATCTCAGTTTCTCACTTTATTTGGAAAGTTTGGATATTCCATCTGTAGATGCTCTACAAGTGGTCTTACTATCAACATACTATCTGTTTATAAACAACCGCTTGCTAAGGTTACAGTTAGGGTTCGGTTCAGAATAACACTGGAATGTCTGAGAATGGCGCTGGAATATATAGCGACCGTTTTACGGGCTCCTGACCAATTTTGCAATTTATTAGCTGATCTTAACTACATAATGTTTCCGCCATCAATTCCTATGACTGAAAAGAGCTCCTGGTCATCAGAAAAGCGATCACTAACCTCGATTTGGATGAACATTTATACTTCAATCAGTTGGCGGCGCAGGACATACTACTCACCCCGGACAAGGCCCTAATCCCAGTCACTCGGAAGAGAAAGAGACGACGTTACAGAGGCTGACGTGCAGGCACCATGATGAAACTACTGTACAGCGGCGAGTAAATAAAACACCTCTACCCTCTGCTCTATTGGCAAATGTAGAATCACTGGAGAACAAACTGGACGAGCTCCTTTCGAGACTATCCTATCAATGGGACCTGAAGAACTGTAATCCTATGTTTCTCAGATACTTGGCCATGTAGGACATGGATAATATTCTAGCTGGTTTTGCTAATCTTCGGCAGGAGAGAACGGCAGCGTCGGGTAAGCTTTAAGGGGTGGTGGTCTGTGTCACTTTGTTAACAACAGCTGGTGCACAATCTTTAATATTAAGGAAGTCTGGAGGTTCTGCTCACCTGAGTTAGAATACCTTATGATAACTTTAGACCATACCATTTACCAAGAGTGCTTTAATCCATATTTTTCATAGCTGTCTATTTACCACATATCATCGAGCTGTATAGGGCCATAAGCAAACAAGAAAATGCTCATCCGGAGGTGGCGCTACTAGTGGCCTGTGATTTTAATGCAGGAAAACTGTAAAACGTTTTACCAAATTTTTACCAGCATGTCACCTGTGCAACTAGAGGCGAAAACACTTTAGATCACCTTTTCTCCACACACAGAGACTCATACAAAACTCTCCCTCGCCCTCCATTTGGCAAATCTGACCACTATATCCTCCTGATTCCTGCTTACTAGCAAAAACTCAAAAAGGAAGTGCCAGTGACACGCTCAATATGGAAGTGGTCTGATGATGCGGATGCTAAGCTACATGACTGTTATGCTAGCACAGACTGGAATATGTTCCAGGACTCATCCAATGGCATTAAGGAGTTTACCATATCAGTCACTGGGTTCATTACTAAGTGCATCGACGATGTCCGTACGTACATATCCCAACTAGAAGCTATGGATTTACAGATTCACATCCGCACTGAGCTACGCCCTCGGACAAACCATCAAACAGGCAAAGTATCAATACAGGACTAAGATTGAATCATACTACACTGGCTCTGACGCTCGTCGGACGTGGCAGGGCTTGCAAGCTAATTTGGATTACAAAGGGCAATCCCCTTTGAGTTTTCACAAGTGACGCGAGCCTACCTAGCGAGCTAAATAGCTTCTATGCTCACTTTGATGCAAGCAACACTGAACCATGCGTGAATGCACCAGCTGTTCAAGACGACTGTGGGATCACACTCTCTGTATCCGATGTGAGTAAGACCTTTGAACAGGTTAATATTCATAAGGCCGCAGGGCCAGACAGATTACTCAGAGCATGCGCTGACCAGCTGGCAAGTGTCTTCACTGACATTTTCAAACTCTCCCTGACGCAGTATACAGCTCAGTGTTCAACGCCATAGTGCCATCCAAGCGTATCACTAAGCTAAGGATCCTGGGACTGAACACCTCCCTCTGTAACTGGAGCTGATCGTGGACTACAGGAAACGGAGGGCCGAGTACGCCGCTAGTCATATTGAGAGGGCTGTAGTGGATCGGGTCGAGAGCTTCATGTTCCTCGGTGTCCACATCACTAAGGATATATCATGGTCCAAACACACCAACACAATCATGAAGAGGGTACTACAACACCTGTGCTCCTGCCATCCAGGACCTCTATACAAGGCGGTGTCAGAGGAAGGTCCTAAATATTGTCAAAGACTCCAGCCACCCAACTTGCACGACAAGCGGTACTGATGCACCAAGTCTGAAACCAACAGGACCCCGAACAGCTTCTATCTCCAAGCTATAAGACTGCTAAATAGTTAGTCCAGGTAGCTATTTGGTTAAGTATTTAATTATTTGTATTTATTTTTTTACATATTCTGCTGCTACTGTTTAGTATCTGTTGCTTTATTCCAAGTTATATGTACATACAGTGCATTCGGAAAGTATTCAGACCCCTTGACTTTTTCCACGTTTTGTTATGTTACTGCCTTATTCTAAAATGTATTAAATAGTTTTTTCCCCTCATTAATCTAAACACAATACCCCATAATGACAAAGCAAAAACAGGTTTTTAGATTTTTTTGCAAATGTATTAAAAATAAAAAACTGAAGTTTCACATTTACATAAGTATTCAGACCCTTTACTCAGTACTTTGTTGAAGCAACTTTGGCAGCGATTACAGCCTCGAGTCTTCATGGGTATGACACAACAAACACACTTGTATTTGGGGAGTTTCTCCCATTATTCTCAGCACATCCTCTCAAGCTCTGTCAGGGTGAATGAGTAGCTATGCTGCACAGCTTTTTTCAGGTGTCTCTAGAGATGTTAGATCGGGTTCAAGTCCGGGCTCTGGCTGGGATACTCAAGGACATTCACAGACTTGTCCCGAAGCCACTTCTGCATTGTTTTGGCTGTGTGTTTAGGGTCGTTGTACTGTTGGAAAGTGAACATTCACCCCAGTCTGAGGTCCTGAGCGCTCTGGAGCAGGTTTTCCTCAAGGATCTCTCTGTACTTTGCTGCGTTCATCTTTCCCACGATCCTGACTAGTCTCGCAGTACCTGCCACTGAAAACATACCCGCAGCATGATGCTGCCACCACCATGCTTCACCATAGGAACGGTGCCAGGTTTCCTCCAGACGTGATGCTTGGCATTCAGGCCAAAGAGTTCAATCTTGGTTTCATCACACCAGAGAATCTTGTTTCTCATGGTCTGAGTCCTTTAGGTCCCTTTTGGCAAACTCCATGTGGGCTGTCATGTGCCTTTTACTGAGGAGTGGCTTTGGTTTGGCCACTCTACCATAAATGCTTGATTTGGTGGAGTACTGCAGACATGGTTGTCCTTCTGGAAGGTTCTCCCATCTCCACAGAGGGACCTCTATCATAGTGACCGTTAGGTTCTTGGTCCCCTCCCTGACCAAGGCCTTTCTCTCCAAATTGCTCAGTTTAGCTGGGCGGCCAGCTCTAGGAAGAGCCTTGGTGGTTCCAAACTTCTTCCATTTTTAGAATGATGGAGACCACTGTGTTCTTGGGGACCTTCAATGCTGCAGACATTTTTTGGTACCCTTCCCCAGATCTGTGCCTCGACACAATCCTGTCTTGGAGCTCTACAGACAATTCCTCCGACCTCATGGACTGGTTTTTGCTCTGACTTGCACTGTCAACTGTGGGACCTTTATATAGACAGGTGTGTGCCTTTCCAAATCATGTTCAATCAATTGAATACCACAGGTGGACTCCATTCAAGTTGTAGAAACATCTCAAGGATGATCAATGGAACAGGATGCGCCTGAGCTCAATTAACAGTCTCATAGCAAAGGGTGTGAATAAAGTATTAAAAAAAAATTCTTAACCTGTTTTCGCTTTGTCATTATGGGATATTGTTTGTAGATTGATGAGAAAAAATATTTGATCAATTTTAGAATAAGGCTGTAACGTATCAAAATGTGGAAAAAGTTACGAGGTCTGAATACTTTCCGAATGCACTGTATCTACCTCGATTACCTCGTACCGCTGCACATCGACTTGGTACTATTACCTCATGTACATAGTCAAGTTGTCATTACTCATTGTGTGTGTGTGTTCTAACTTTTATTATTACGTGTTTTACTTTTCTATTATTTCTCTATTGTCTTTTTTCTCTGCATTGTTGGGAAGTAAGCATTTCACTGTTAGTCCACACCTGTTGTTTCCAAAACATTTTGATTTGGTTAGGGTTGAGGTTAGGGTTAGACTAGGCATAGGGTTGGTAGATATTGAAATGTCTCTGATATTCTGTAGAGCATCTACAGATGGACTATCCAAATAAAGTGTTACCTAGTTTTTTCTTTCCAATAGCAATGACATCATTTAACGTCTGCATGTTGTTTTTTTTAGCACAGAGAGGTTTTACTTAAAATTCCAACATCAAATACTTACAGTACCAGTCAAAAGTTTGGACACACCTACTCATTCCAGGGTTTTTCTTTATTTTCACCATTTTCTACATTGTAGAAACATAGTGAAGATATCAAAGCTATGAAATAACACATGGAATCATGTAGTAACCAAAAAAGTGTTAAACAAATCAACATATATTTTATATTCGAGATTCTTCAAAGTAGCCACCCTTTGCCTTGATGAGTAGCCACCCTTTGCCTTCTTCTAGTGCAGTCGCAAAAACCATCAAGTGCTATGAGTTACCAGCCTCAGAAATTGCATCCCAAATAAATGCTTCACAGAGTTCAAGTAATAAACACATCTCAACATCAACTGTTCAGAGGAGACTGCATGAATCAGGCATTCATGGTCGAATTGCTGCAAGAAAAACACTACTAAAAGGACACCAAAATGATGAAGAGACTTGCTTGGGCCAAGAAAAACGAGCAAATGACATTTGACCGGTGGAAACATGTCCTTTGGTCTGATATGTCCAAATTTGAGTTTATTGGTCCAACCACTGTGTGTTTGTGAGAAGCAGAGTAGGTGAACGGGTAGTCTCCATATGTGTGGTTCCCACCTTGAAGCATGGAGGAGGAGAATTGATGGTGTGGGGGTGCTCTGCTGATGACACTGCCTGTGATTTATTTAGAATTCAAGGCACACTTAACCAGCATAGTTACGACAGCATTCTGCAGTGATACGCCATCCCATCTGGTTTGCCCTTAGTGGGACCATCATTTGTTTTTCAACAGGACAATGACCCAACACACCTCCAGGCTGTTTAAGGGCTATTTGACCAAGGAGGAGAGTGATGGAGTGCTGCATCAGATGACCTGGCCTCCACATTCAACCGACCTCAACCCAATTGAGATGGTTTGGGATGAGTTGGACCGCAGAGTGAAGGAAAAGCAGCCAACAAGTGCATTATGTGGGAACTCCTGTTGGAAAAGCATTCCAGGTAAAGCTGGTTGAGACAATGCCAAGAGTGTTCAAAGCTGTCATCAAGGCAAAGGGTAGCTGCTTTGAAGATTCTCAAATATAACATATATTTTGATTTGTGTAACAATTTTTTGGTTACTGCATGATTCCGTATGTGTTATTTCATAGTGTTGATGTCTTCACTATTATTCTACAATGTAGAATATACAAATAATGAAAAACCCTTGAATGAGTAGGTATGTCCAAACTTTTGACTGGTACTGTAAATACTAGCTGTTCTTTTTGAGTACATTGTATTAGTTCTTGCTGTTCTATATCACTCTTAAGAAGTTCCCATGCATTTTACCCTCAGTCCGATGACGATCTTTACTGGCAGACATGCCACTCTGCCTCTGAATGGTAAAATATTTGACTTGGTATTAGCTCTAGTCTGTGGTCTAATGTGGAGGATTATCTCCTTTAAGTCTGTATGTACTGCTCTTGACCTCTCCTGTCGAGAGAGAGAGAGTGTGTTACTTCCCCAGGGCATCAAAACATATGTTGTAAAATAGACAATCATTTAATATCACAGGAAAAAAGAAAGAGGACGTTAAGAAAAAGAAGAACAAAACCTAAAAGAGAATGTATTCACTTAACAATTATGTCCATTACCCCCAACCTCTCTTAGCAGTAATGACAGTCCCCATCACCACAATGAATGTGGTTCAAATTATTTATCTCTCTCTCAAATATTCAACACATACAAATACACGGCTAAAAACGTAATATGATACAATAAAAAACTGTAAATGTGTCGTGAAGCAGGTGTTTAGATGTTGTACACATTAAATGTTCTCTCTCTCTCTCGTTCTTTCTCTTCTCTCGTTCTTTCTCTCTCTCTTTTTCTCTGTCTCTCTCTCGAATTCCAACTGTGGAAAGGATTTACCATGATAAGGCCATTGAAGCAATGACCGTATAGCTGCTTGTGTTAATAATCACAGAATATAGCTCAAAATCACAAGAGGGGCTTTGTTGGTGTGTATGTGTGTGTCTGTATGTATGTCTCTGTGTGCGTGCGTGCATCTGTGTGCACGTGCGTGTGTGTGTGTGTGTGTCACAGACGGTGCAGTCCACTGCATTTGATTAGTATTTCTCGCATGTGTTCCTTTCTCAAAAGGCTGCTTGCTGTACTGGGGGGATTAGAGACCTGTGTAGACGTGATAAAGCCAAGTCGGCCCCGGAACATAAACAGACCTGTTAACCAATCACATGAGAGAAAGGGAAGTCAGCTCGCCTCGCTACCATTGTCCATTTCGACACGATCCTTCTTGTCAGGGGACAGCAGGGTAGCCCTGTTTCCCAACCAGGCAAGGAGTCCTTGAAATTAAAGAAGTAGTCAGACTGCTCAGCAGACATTTTAATCCATGCACTCAATAACAAGTAAAGGCCTTCCGGTCACACCTGGACTGGACTTACTATGTTCTACATGGTCTAGCTAGCTGGACAATTCTGTTGAAATGAAATGTATTTTGTTATGTAACACGGAGAGAGATGGGAAAAGAGAGTGTGTGTGTGAGAGAGAAAGGTGGAAGAGGAGAGAGAGAGTTGGAGGAGAGAGAGAGAAAGAACGGTGGAGGAGGAGGAGGAGGAGGAGGAGGGAGGAGAAGTAGGGGACTAGCCTTATCTCTTGCCACTGTATGTGGCACCTGTGTCTCGGTGGCATGCTGTTGCTCTCCCTTTGGGCAATTTTCATGGTTTCCAGTAGTTTAATATTAAAACTCATGTTCCGCCCTGTCTTGATAATAAATAAGCCCAGCAGCGTAATGTTCCCTGGTCACAGTCTTCATTAAATAGCAACTTGTAGATCCGCCCCAAGCCCTGGGGATGGCTGCCTCAATTCTCCACACTCGTCCGCCCCCCCCTCCCCCTTTTCTTATTTCTTTGTCACCTGAGGGTACCACCACACTTCTATGATAAAATGGGGCGTGGAAAAACACTATTTTCAATGTTTCTGTACAAATTAGGAACAACTTCTTCAAGCTTCTATAAGACAAATATTACATTAATCCTGGATAGACATAGACAAACCTGTGATTACCTATATCCCTAAGTAGGTTTGACTCTACAAACAACTGTCCGAGCTAACGCTTGTGGGGAATGTAGAATCTGTGAAATCCTATAGAACCAGCTATAGTGTGATTCGTTATAGTGCGGAACACTTGAACCGACAGCACCGTTTGGCAGATAAAGTGTTAAAAAGGGAACTCAGCTTGTGGCCATGCTGCGTCTTATTCAGACATGCAAATTAGTACTAATTACAGCTAATTAATGTTTTTTGTCTATGTAGTTTGAAAAATGTCCAAATGTTATGAAATTAAGTTACCGTGCTATTATCTTAATTGTTTGCATTAAGGTTGTTCCCTAAATATATATGTAAATTAATTCAGCTTCGTTAATGGTTACTTTCTAATAGGCATTAGTTAATTAGGAAAATAATGTGTAATATTAATTATAATGTAAATTCAACTTTAGATATGGTAAAAAAAAAATGAAATCATCTCTATTTAGATTTAGTCAAGCTATTAATTACAATTTTACCCAGTTTATTCTGCACAGTAATAAACATAAGTTATGTCCTCAAAAGGCCAAATATGAGCTCAATATACAGTGCAAGTTGCAACACAATGCAAACCAAACAAGCTAGCTACTGTACAGGATCTGCACTGTACCTTTTCCCCTAATACTGTACACTGTAGGCCAATTGTTTGTTGTTCTACACATAGTGACCTTCTATTTGTAGTACTTGTATGTGTTTTGAGATGTGCCAAAGCCATCAGCAGGTTGGTCAACGCATTAGCTTGGTTGTAAGCTGCCAGCTGCCTCCCCTGGCCTGGACTGGCCCAGGCTTGGATGTGATGTGTACTGCACTCTGATTACACTTCCAGGGGACGACTTCACAAAAATGCTGTTCCTTTTCTCTTCCTCTGTTCCCCTTCACAGGAATGTAATTACTGCTGGACATTATGGCCGTTTGGCAGATTTTTTGTCCATGAACCATTGCCAGGTTTGATGTATGTTTCTGTCGCGTGGAGGGTAAATCTATCAGAGAGAGAGAGAGACTTCTGAAGGGGTAAGGGGGATCTCAAAGTGCTCATTCAGCAAAAAAGACAACCTTATGCTACATAAAACACAGACAGAGAGAGAGAGAGAGAGAGACAGAACAAGACAGAGAGACAGAGCTGCCTACTGAGATATATTATTAAATCATTTCAAGCTGATGAATTAATTCCTTTATTTTGTAATGTAAACGCTTTTCTTTCAGTGTTGACTGCACTTTATCATCTGGGCTGTATTTCTAAAGAGTTGCTCCGGTCAGTATCTGATTAAATATGAAGTTAGTTCAGACTACAAAGCCCCCTGGGATGAAGAAAACAAAAAAACAATTGAGTTTGTGTCATGTATTTGTATAAAATATTACTGTAATTGTCTTTTTTTATGGTGTTTTACACGGGGAAAAATGAATTTAGAACATATGACTGGTTACAGGACTTCCAACACCTTGGAAGAGATCCATTGAACAACTGAAGTAAAAGCTAGGACTGCTCGGATATTTACTCCTACCGCTGTAGATTTATGAAACTGTACGTGTAGGTAATGACAAATATGAAATGGCCTGCAGAAATAGAAAAGGTCTCATCTGAGGAGTACACGTGTGCTACTGAATAAAATGAGTTTAGTATAACATTACAACCACTGTAACATCATTGTCTTGCTTTCTTGTTCCCTAGCTTTTAGTCACTTGGAGGTGCACTAAAAAAGGGTTTACTTTATAACATTGTTCCCTAGCTTTTGTTCACTAGCTTTTGTTCACTTTTGAAGTGCACTTAATGGTTTTACTCTATATAACTACTATAACATTGTTTTGTTGCTCTCTTGTTCCGTATAGGACTTGGTGACCAACGTGTCTCCCCGTATCGTGCGTGGGACGACCTCAGGCCCCATGTTCGGTCCGGGACAGAGCTCCTTCCTCAATATCGAGCTGATCAGTGAGAAGACTGCTGCCTACTGGTGCCAGAGTGTTACCGAGCTCAAAGCTGACTTCCCCAACAAGGTAAGTTACTGCCCTATGTTCCTTGATCAAAAGAAGTGTACTATAGGGACTAGGATGGCATTTGGGACACACTCCCACAGTATATCTGTCTAATGAGCTTGTATTGAAACAGCAGAAGGGAGTGCCATTTGTTCAAAGTGTTGCAATGTATTGCTTTGTTTATGCTGGATACTGCAATGACAATGACAACATGCTTTTACCCTGCAAACAAAAATTGGTTATTAGGACGTCCCCGGAACGTCACGAAATGGTTGGCTTAAGTCATGAGGACGTTGTGTCATGGTCCTGTGTACATTTTTAGGATGTTTTTGGGATATTGTGTCATTGTAACCTGGAGGTTCTGTTTAGTTCCCAGTTTGTTCTGGGGATGTCCCCATTTCAGAACTTTGTTTCATGGTCCTCCAGGGGATCATGACACAACATCACGAAAACATTCTGAAAAAATCCTTGGGGACATCCCCAGAACAAACCGGGGACTAGACAAAACCTCCAGGGGGGACCATGACACAACGTCCTGACCACTTTAGGCAACCATTTTTGTTTGCAGGGACGTTTCCTTGGGACCATCACGCAATGTCCTGAAGACTAGTAAAATGACAGTCCTGAAAACGTCCTTAAAAGATCCTGACATGGTCTTCAGTGATGTGCTGGTAACTTACAGTGATTTACACAAATGTCCCCCAGGGAATGGACCATCATGTGACGTCCTCTTGACCATAATGAAACATCCCCTTGTGGTCATTGAATGTCCCATATATAACTTCCTATCAGGACCAAATAGGAACATTTTTATAAAATACCTTATAATAACATTATACTGTGACCAAACCGGGACCTGTACTGAACATCCTCTTATGGTCCCGAGGTTAACGTCATGTGTTAATGTTCCAATTAACAGAACATCAGAGGGATAACTTCTCGCAAAAACCCTTAAAGGGACCTAATGGGAACGTTGCCTAATGTTCTGAGTACGTTCAGTGTTTGCTGGGTAATTTGTTAATTTCTAAGAGTTTATTGTTCTCCAACTTTTGGAAACTCCAGATGTACAGTATCAAAGGATTCATTGATGTTCCCCTGACCATTGTTAATGAAAGTCTGAGAGGAATAATGTCACTGATGCCCTGCATTCGCTTCAACAGCTATTGTTAGGTGGATGAAAAAAGACGGTGTGAAATGCCTCTTGTGGTTTTTAGATCCGTCATAGTGTGTTTCTCCTCCCTAGTCCTTTCACAGATCCAGAATGAAGCAGGACAAAGCACTGAGCTCCGTGTTTCCCTGTAAATTAGCGCTTCTGGGATATGTTTCATTGGAACACAAAGGAGCACGGGGGGTGCTATGCCTGTGTGTATGCGTGACCAGACTGAGCTCTCTCTCAAACTGTACCATGACCTGTAAAGCACACAGACAGAGTACCTTTTTTTTTACCTGACAAACAGTGCACCAAAGGAAATACTGGCCTATTTGCCCTTCCAATTACCCCAATAGCACCTAGCTTTTTAGGTCAGAGCAGTCTGGACAAATAGCCCCGATTGAGGTGCCGTCCACCAAGTGCCAAATGTGTTCTCATTATCCCTAGTGGTGCTAATGGAGTGGAGTTAAGGAGAGGGGGAGGGAGCGAAAATTGTCGCACATTTTCCCGTGGGCTATCGGCTGATTCGGCTCTAGGTGACAGTTTCCAGGTGATGTCCGGTATCTCCATGGATACCATGGTGTTGTTAGCGGTAATGGGGAAGAAGAAGTCATTTCTGTAGTGTATAGCTCAGGGCTCCATGGCTCTGTGGTTGAGCTGATAATAACAAGATGATCCTCTCACACACACAAAGATGGGCATGGACACATGCATGCACGCGCATATTCAAACACACACATTCACACAGCATCAGATGGTTTGCAGTGGATGTAACTTGTTTAGACCGTGCAGTGCTTTGCTACTGTGTTGTTGAGAGAGAGACACACACACCACCAGTGCCATAGCCGTTGAGATACCAAACAACATCAAGGACAACTATAATGGTACATTTTGCTCTGTTTTACCATCTCCATTTTGTGTGCTTCATCTGTAGTTACAGTTTCTCTAGCCACACGAGGAGAAACTAGCTAAGCCGAGTCGGCGCACCCTCTCATAACATCACCTATGAAAGTTGAATATTCCTGTATACAGAAAGCTCCAATATGACTAATATGTCAAGCAGGGCCTGCATATTGGTCATGGTAAATGTCATGGAGTCAAGGGGAGCTTTCACTTTATTTGCACAGTTAAATCTAGGTCTATTTAAACCTTCATTAAACCACAGCAGGGCTGGAGTTGCGTCTTGGTGTGTGTCTGTCTGGTGTGGATTGAGGAACCTTCATGCTGTACCTGGCTAGAAGGAGATTTATATCTGCTAGATATTTGTCGCTGGAGGGGGCTCAGCCTTTCTGTTTAATGTCCTCCCCTGGATCCTAACTCTGTTTTTAGAAGGCCTGCTGTTGGAACGAGTAACATTAACTGTCTTTAACAACTTTAATACGTAGTACAATAATATAGTGTAACAGTTAATATCATGGCAAGAAGAGAGGAAGCTGTACAAGGAGGTCACAGTAGTTGATTAATAGCTACTTAGCATCAGCATTTACTTTGAATTCCTTATAGTGTTGATACAGAAGGAAAGTTGTAGTGTGATCTAATACACACACACACAGTTTCCAGACAGTTATAACACAAAGCAGGCACATCAGATATATGTGGTCAGGAATAATGTTCCTCAATATCTCCAGAAGACATCCTCTGCCTCCCAGCCAATGGGTGTAGTAGCTCTTACCTCTTTGTGGATTGGACCCATCGGGTATCCTCAGCATCATGTCTATACATCATGGTCCTTTTTATTTCTGTGATTACTTAAAACCGGGAGGCAATATTAAGAAGCAGGGGCCTATATAACCTGTTTTATAGAGGGCTTATTGTATGTCTGGAGGAGAGAGACCTAGTCTAATCCACTCAGAGCCTCCTGCAAATACATGTGTAGGATCTTAATTTGATCTCCCTGTTGCAAGAGAACTTTCCTGAAATGCGGGACATTTTAAACTTGTAGTGTATCTACGGTTTAAAAAGGCTTCTGAAGTTTGTCATTTCCACTTTTAAATTTCAGACTTGATTTTCCCTAGCAAAAATGTATCATAATAATCCATATTTCCATTTCCTGCAGGATAATTTTCCTGCTGTAGCAAACCGACTCAAATTAAGATCCTACATCTGTACCTCTCTCTGGTGTTTTTATTGTTTTAATAACGCTGGCAAGCACACTGGATTTGTCCTGATCTTATAAAATTATAAATATTGATTTTGTGACTGAGGGAGGACAATGCCGGTGCTTCTTAAAAATAGGATAATGGCTGCTCCTCTCAGATCTGTTTTCTAATGTGTTGAAATGAAACTTTTAGTTTGAGCCGCAATGGATTTATCACTCAGTTTTATATTATTCTTCTCTTTTCTTCTTTGTTCTTCTCTCTTTCTCTAGGTCATTATCTCCAGTATAATGTGCAGCTATAACAAAGCTGACTGGACAGAGCTTGCCAAGATGGCAGAGGTAGGTCTTAGCAGTATTGATTTCTTTCTTCAAATGTAAAATCCTAAATGCTGGCCAGGAATGGTTATAACATTATTTCCGGTACTGACATGTTTATAATTGTCACGACTAGCATAGCTTCTTTCTCTGTGTCCCTCACTTGGGTTATATTTGTGGAATTTGATTTAGATCTTCAGACCAGGCAGAAAGCCACATCCACTGCAAGTGTTTAAACACCCCAAATATTGAATGAGAGGGATGTAATCCTGGATTTGGAGTGGGTGCAACATTTAGTTAAATGTTTATCTGCCCTAAACCTGTGGTAGGCTGCCAAGTGGCTGTAAGCAAGGAGACAGATGACACTGTGGGAGTGAAACAATGATGGAGGGAGGGAGGGAGGGGATGTGGATATGGAAGCTTTTACAGGCCAGACATCTCCAGGCTCACCCATATGTGAGGTTGGAGTGCTCCAACTCTCCCCCCTTCCCCTCTACCCTCCCTCTTCCCCCATTCCCCTCCCAAAGCTTCTTAAACACGTCCCTGATGGCATCCAACACTGACACTGACAAGGACAAGGTGTTTCAAACATGTGCTACATGGCTGTGGGGTTTCTTTTTTTAACCAACAGAGAACTGATCTAGCAGTGTTCTCTTTTGTGTTTCAGGGCGTCGTCACACATAGTTCTGAGCTATAGTTCCAATCACAGTTTGTTTATTTGTTACACTGTTTTTGTGTGTGTGTGTGTGTGGGGGGGGGGGGGGGGGGGGGGGGGGGGGTCTGGTTGGTTTCACATTTGCCAAATGTTAAACGAACTGAAATGCCTAAAGAAAATGATGTGCTCATGCAACCATTAGTTTCATACATCAATGATCATCATGGAGCATCACTTGTGTGTCCCAATCATCATATTTCGCTTTGGTCTTCCATCAACATGGAAGACAACATGCGGGAGGAAAACAGTGAAACAGCCGCTCTAACTGAAATGTGCATTGAATATTAATTAGCCTACATGTATATCCCTGGTCTCCACTAATATGCATAGGATGCGCTCAGAAATGAGCTGCTACTCACAAAATGTTTCAGAGATATCAAGTTATGATAATGCTCACATTCAAACAACCCAAAATTCTGCTCGCCTCTGGTTCCTTTCCTGTGTTTGGCCCAGACTGCGTTCACACCTGCAGCGAACCGTACCACGGTATGAATAATAACGGACTGAGACCACCCTTTTTGAGCGAACCACAGTGCATTGTTTGGTGCGTGCCTGAGTGTACATGGAGTGTTCACACCAGTCTAAACGAACCAAACTAAGGGGGTAAACCCACCAGAGTTTGGAGAAACCGCTCCAAAACAATTTGGTGTGAAAGACCCCTGAGATAAACTGCGGTAGCTAGGTGTAGGCATACCGTGGTTACGTCAGGTTTAGCAACTGCTCAACTAATCAGAGTTGACTCGCATATCTCAACCGCTTAATTGTGCAAAAGGAAAATGTCAGAATGCAAACCGGTTTAACAGCTCAATGTGTTAATGCCGCTATTGATTTCATTGATGCGTCACTCTCTCTCCTACCTCATTTAAAACAACCTGTCATGCTTCCCCCTCCATCCCCACCTCCCCAACCATCATCATCACCATCAGATCTCCTAGAATATATTTGATTTAAAGTATGTGGTATGCAATTTTATTTTCCTTCCCTTCTCCCTCCCTTAATAAACCCTCCCTCCTCGTCTCACTTTAAGAATATTATTATCATAGTTATTCACTTAGCATGCCTCCTTATCCATGAAGAATTTATACAGTCATAAAATAGGATTGAGGATAACCCAGTGAAACCAGCTATGCAGGATAAGTACCTTGGCTAGGACTATGTCTGTGATATTGCACTTAGGATTTGAACCCTCCTCCACCCATTGTACCAAGGCCAGATCCCTACACACTTCTCCGCAGAAGAACCCAGAGGGGTCCGAAGGGTTTAAAGATGCCCTCTAGCCATGACTTTACATGGGGAATATTTCATTTTATTTTCCTTCTGTGAAAAGCCCTTGTTGCAACACCAGCACAGATGGGAGCAGTAGAGGGATATAGTCTAAATCGGGAGGTTGGAAAGAGAAGGGGTTCGGTTTGGTGAATGGTCCAGGTTCGGCAGCAACACACCTCAGGAGGAAGAACCGTTAGAACCGCTCTATTATTCTTCTTCATCACATCTATTGTGCGTCTATTTAACTACCTGTAGCAGTGGAAATATGAAATAAAAGCTGTGTTGCTATGGCAACTCCATTTTCAAGGAAAGTCAACCATTCATTTCCACTTTGAAATCTGTAAGAGAACACTTAACACTGTTCCTTGCCTAAGGGTACTACTTAAAAGTCGTTTTTTTCCTTCCTCGCCCTCCTCCTTACTGAAGTGTCAATCTGAAGTGAAACATTTCCCTACTTTCAACTGTCACTCCAGTTCAGTCAACTTTCCTCTTTTTCCCCCCTTTCGTTTCTCGGTTAGAAATTCCCAGCTTTGGAGAGGAAAGGTTGTATCATAGCTATGTCCTAGAGGCTAAAATTCCTAATGTAAAATTCTTACTGTGAGACATTCCTATTTTATTCAATACAAAACAGATAAGAGAAGAAAAAATGGAAACATTGGATGGTGATGGTCTATGAACGACTTAACATTAGAACTGCCGACGCCGACGCCCACTGCCGTTGGATTTTGTCTTTAAAATAGATCTGCCATTTTGAAGGCGACGTCCTGCTCCTTCCCTGACTTTTCCGAAATATTTATATTTTACATTGCTCAGTTGTCAGAATTTTTAAATCACAAACAGAAAATGATTTAGGGGCTGCTTATCAATTATTATTATATATACACTACCGGTCAAAAGTTTTGAAGGGTTTTTCTTTATTTTACTATTTTCTACATTGTAGAATAATAGTGAAGACATCAAAACTATAAAATTTCACATATGGAATCATGTAGTAACCAAAAAAGTATTTTATATTTGAGATTCTCCAAATAGCCACTCTTTGCCTTGATGACAGCTTTGCACACTCGTGGCATGCTTTCAACCTACTTCACCTGGAATGAAGCTTCAGTCTTTCCAACAGTCTTGAAGGAGTTCTCACACGTGCTGAGTACTTGTTGGCTGCTTTTCCTTCACTTATCCCAAACCATCTCAATTTGGTTGAGGTCGGGGGATTGTGGAGGCCAGGTTTTTTGGGGGGGAGGGTTGGATCAGTTTAATATTGCGGATAGATTGTTGCTTTCATCAATGTAATTGTCTGCAATTCCCCATATATGGGGCAAATATATACATATCTATATACATACATACACATATCATTTAAATACAGTTGAAGTCGGATGTTTACATACACTTAGGTTGGAGTCATGAAAACTCGTTTTTCAACACTCCACAAATTTCTTGTTAACAAACTATAGTGTTGGAAAGTCTGTGTCATGCACAAAGTAGATGTCCTAAGTAATTTTTCCAAAAATTGCTTACAGACAGATTATTTCACTTATAATTCACTGTATCCCAATTCCAGTGGGTGAGAAGTTTACATACACTAAGTTGACTGTGTCTTTAAACAGCTTGGGAAATTCCAGAAAATTATGTCATGGCTTTAGACGCTTCTGTTAGGCAAATTGACATCATTTGAATCAATTGGAGGTGTACCTGTGGATGTATTTCAAGGCCTACCTTCAAACTCAGTGCATTTTTACTTGACATCATGGGAAAATCAAAAGAATCATCCAAGACCTCAGGAAAAAAGTCTGGTTCATCCTTGGGAGCAATTTCCACATGCCTGAAGGTACCGCATTCATCAGTACAAACAATAGTACGCATTTATAAACACCATGGGACCACGCAGCCGTCATACCGCTCAGGAAGGAGACGCGTTCTGTCTTCTAGAGATGAACGTGCGTTGGTGCGAAAAGTGCAAATCAATCTCAGAACAACAGCAAAGGACCTTGTGAAGATGCTGGAGGAAACAGGTGCAAAAGCATCTATATCCACAGTAAAATGAGTCCAATATCGACATAACCTGAAAGGCCGCTCAGCAAGGAAGAAGCCACTGCTCCAAAACCGCCATAAAAAAGCCAGACTACGATTTGCAACTGCACATAGGGACAAAGATCGTACTTTTTGGAGAAATGTCCTCTGGTCTGATGAAACAAAAATGGAATTGTTTGGCCATAATCACCATCATTTTTTTTGGAGTTAAAAGGGGGAGGCTTGCAACCCGAAGAACACCATCCCAACCGTGAAGCATAGGGGTGGCAGCATCATGTTGTGAGGGTGCTTTGCTGCAGGAGGGACTGGTGCACTTCACAAAATAGATGACATCATGAGGGAGAAAAATTATGTGGATATATTGAAACAACATCTCAAGACATCAGTCAGTAAGTTAAAGCTTGGTCGCAAATGGTTCTTCCAAATCGACAATGACCCCAAGCATACTTCCAAAGTTGTGGCAAAATGGCTTAAGGACAACAAAGTCAAGGTATTGGACTGGCCATCACAAAGCCCTGACCTCAATCCTATAGAAAATGTGTGGGCAGAACTGCAAAAGCTTGTGTGAGCAAGGAGGCCTACAAACCTGACTCAGTTACACCAGCTCTGTCAGGAGGAATAGGCCAAAATTCACCCAACTTATTGTGGGAAGCTTGTGGAAGGCTACCCGAAACATTTGACCTAAGTTAAACAATTTAAATGCAATGCTACCAAATACTAATTGAGTGTATGTAAACCTTTGACCCACTGGGAATGTGATGAAAGAAATAAAAGCTGAAATAAATCATTCTCTCTACTATTATTCTGACATTTCACATTCTTAAAATAAAGTGGTGATCATAACTGACCTAAAACAGGGAATTTCTACTAGGATTAAATGTCAGGAATTTAAAGTTTAAATTTAAATGTATTTGGCTAAGGTGTATGTAAACTTACGACTTCAACTGTGTATATACAGTGGGGAGAAGAAGTATTTGATACACTGCCAATTTTGCAGGTTTTCCTACTTACAAAGCATACAGAGGTCTGTAATTGTTATCATAGGTACACTTCAACTGTGAGAGACGGAATCTAAAACAAAAATCCAGAAAATCACATTGTATGATTTTTAAGTAATTAATTTGCATTTTATTGCATGACATAAGTATTTAATACATCAGAAAAGCAGAACTTAATATTTGGTACACAAACCTTTGTTTGCAATTACAGAGATCATACGTTTCCTGTAGTTCTTGACCAGGTTTGCACACACTGCAGCAGGGATTTTGGCCCACTCCTCCATACAGACCTTCTCCAGATCCTTCAGGTTTCGGGGCTGTCGCTGGGCAATACGGACTTTCAGCTCCCTCCAAAGATTTTCTATTGGGTTCAGGTCTCGAGACTGGCTAGGCAGAGAAGTGGTCTGTGGTCACCACCTGCAGAACCATTCCGTTTTTGGGGGTGTCTTGCTAATTGCCTATAATTTCCACCTTTTGTCTATTCCATTTGCACAACAGCATGTGAAATTTATTGTCAATCAGTGTTGCTTCCTAAGTGGACAGTTTGATTTCACAGAAGTGTGATTGACTTGGAGTTACATTGTGTTGTTTAAGTGTTCCCTTTATTTTTTTGAGCAGTGTATATATATACATACACATACATATACACACTTTTTTTTTTGAATATACCTTTATTTTTCCCCGCAAACCCTACCACCCCCTCCCCAATTGGAGAAAACTAGTCAACAATAACACCTATGCTTCTACGTTCTGTTTATACATACTTTACACATTTTACAGACACAATCTATTTTACAATAGTTATATATATTTTTTGTTTTTAGTCCTGGCCTTCCTCTATTTCTGATGCCCATCTAGGTTGATTTCCACTTGTAACTTTGCTAGTTCACAAAAGCTCACAAAAGCTCCAGACCTATATTACATTTACAGACCCCATATGTTTTACATGTGTTGTTATTAGTCCCACCCTTCAGCTCCATTCAACCCCTCCCATCTATCTCTTAACACCATCCATTTTGGATTTCTTTTTGACATATTTTTGAACTGTGCTGTGATGCTTCACAAAAGTATTGAACCTTTCTATTCTCATAGTTTCTACAGATTGTAAATTAAAGATGAAAATTTTTGCTAAATTATTTTTTATGTTATTGATCGATTGACTGTGATTTCATATCTCGCAGTATTGCTATCTGTAGCGTTAGCTCCAGGTAAATGTTGTATTTCTTCAGCCATTCCTGGATCTGTGACCAAAAACAAGCTACATATGGACAGTACCAAAATAAATGATCTAATGACTCTGCCTCCTCACAGCAAAATCTGCAGAGCTGTGAGTATCCCCCATATATATATAACATTCTATTGGTTGCAAGATTTTTGTATAATAATTTGAATTTTAAAATTTGAAGTTCTGAATCCGGTGTCATGGAATCGGTACGTCGAAAATCTCTTCCCAACTATTTTGCAATTTATATGGCACAGCTGTCAATTTTTTTATCCTTAAATGGGACTGGTATATATTTATATTTATCACAACTTTTTTAAACCATTTTTGGTCTTTAATGCAGGGCCGACAGACAAGTTCCTTACTTTTACCCTTTCCACTTGCCTCATCCATTTTTGTGGGAATGCTGTAATTAGTTGGTTGTAATTTTGGGGTAGAGCAGACTGTTAGCTGCATGTGTGACATAACTCCACCAGTCCTATTTATGATGTTATTTACAAAGATTATATTTATTTTTTTATTAATTAGTATATTTGATTTTAACCACAATATTTGTTGTGTTATTTGTTCTGTCTTTTCTGGTTGATTAAACTAAAATTGCAACCAACTTTCTGAGGCTTGTTTAAAAAAAAAAGAGAGATTTTGAAGATTATTTCATTTTCATATACCCGACAGTGAGCAGTTGTAATCTGAATAAAGGGAAAAAGGCCATTCTTGAACATGGGGTGAGACATTCTTACTAATTTACTAGAGAACCATTTTGGATTTAAGTATAACTTTTGTGTGACTGATGCCTTTAGTGAGAGGTCTAATGCTTTACTATTTAATCATTTCTGCCCTCCAAATTCATTCATTATATAAATAGGCCCTTTTAATTTTGTCTGGCTTGCCATTCCAAATATAATTGATTTTCTTTTGTTCATATAATTTAAAAAGTAGGTCACTAGGTGTAGGCAAAACCATAAGCAAATAGGTAAACTGATATGACTAAGGAGTTAATCAGTGATTTTTCCACAAATAGACAGGTATTTTCCTTTCCATGGTAGCAAGATCTTATCTATTTTTGCTAACTTTCTATTAACATTTATTGGAGTGAGATCCTTTCTTTCTGGATATGTGTACTGACTATGTCCACATCCCCGTCAGACACTTTTATTGGTAAACTACACAGTAATGTTAAAGTTGAATTTTTTAATGATCAAATACATAACATAGTACACTTATCATAATTTGGTTTTAATACAGAAAGGTTAGAAAAAGTATCTAGATCCTCTATGAGTCTTTGGAGGGATTCTAATTGTGGTTTTAAAAGAAAGCATGAATCATCAGCGTACAATGACACCATTGTTATTAAGCCATGGATTTCTAAGCCCTTAATATTATTATTGGATCTAATTTTAACAGCTAACATTTTGATGGCAATAATACATAGATATGCCGATAGTGGACAATCTTGTCTTACTCCCCTTGACAGTTTAAAACTTTCTGAGATGTAGCCATTATTTACTATTTTACACCTAGGGTTACTATACTTTAACTTTAACCAGTTTTATAAGAGATTCTCCAAAATTGAAATATTCCAGGCATTAACTCCAGTCATACTTTATCAAAAGCCTTTTCAAAGTCAGCTGTGAAAACCAGGCCTGGTTTCCCCGGTATTTCATAGTATTCTATTGTTTCCAGTATTTGTCTTATATTATCTCCAATGTATCGTCCATGTAGAAAACCTGTCTGATCAGGATGAATAATATGTGACAAAACCTTTTTAATTCTATGTGCCAAGCATTTAGCTAGAATTTTTGCATCACAACACTGAAGTGTAAGAGGCCTCCAATTGTTTTAATGGACTGGATCTTTATATATACCACTTGGGTCCTGTTTCAGTAATAATGAAATCAGACCTTCTTGTTGCGTGTCTGATAATCTACCATTTATATAGGAGTGGTTAAAACATGCTAATAATGGTCCTCTGAGTATATCAAAAAAGGTTTAGTATAACTCCTCTGGTATGCTGTCCAGCCCTGGAGTTTTCCTGGACTTAAAGGCTTTAATTGCATCAAGAAGTTCCTCCTCTGTAATTTGGCCTTCACATGAGTCTTTCCGTACAGATGTTAATTTTACATTATTAATAGGGAAAAAATCCATAACATTAGCTTTGGTTAGTGGAGATGGAGGAAACTGAAAAGAAAACATATTCTTAAAGTACTTTACTTCCATGAGTGACTTCATCATTTGTAACAAGTTTCAATAAAAAATATTTGGTAGCATTTCTATGTTGAGAATTGAAAAATAATTTGCGGCATTTTTCCTCATATTGCATCCAGTTCGCTTTATTTTTATAATATAATCACTCTCTTTCTTGGTCAAATAGCCCTTACACAGCCTGGAGGTGTGTTGGGTAATGACCCTGTTGAAAAACAAATGATAGTCCCACTAAGCCCAAAACAGATGGGATGGCGTATCGCTGCAGAATGCTGTGGTAGCCATGCTGGTTAAGTGTGCCTTGAATTCTAAATAAATCACTGACAGTGTCACCAGCAAGGCACCCCCACACCATAACACCTCCTCAGTGCTTCATGGTGCGAAATACACATGCGTACATCATCCGTTCACCCACACCGCGTCTCACGAAGACACGACGGTTAGAACCAAAAATCTCCAATGTCCATTGCTCGTGTTTTTTTTGCAGCAATTCGACCATGAAGGCCTGATTCACACAGTCTCCTCTGAACAGTTGATGTTGAGATGTGTCTGTTACTTGAACTCTGTGAAGCATTTATTTGGTCTCCAATTTCTGAGGCTGGTAACTCTAATGAATTTATCCTCTGCAGCAGAGGTAACTCTGGGTCTTCTATTCCTGTGGCGGTCCTCGTGAGAGCCAGTTTCATCATAGAGCTTGATGGTTTTTGCTACTGCACTTGAAGAAACTTTCAAAGTTATTTTTCCAGATTGACTGACCTTCATGTCCTAAAGTAATGATGGACGGTCGTTTCTCTTTGCTTATTTGAGCTGTTCTTGCCATAATATGGACTTGGCCTTTTACCAAATAGGGCTATCTTCTGTATACCACCCCTACCATGTCACAACACAACTGAATGTCTCAAACGAATGAAGAAGGAAAGAAATTCCACAAATTCACTTTTAAGAAGGCACACCTGTTAATTGATATGCATTCCAGGTGACTACCTCATGAAGCTGGTTGAGAGAATGTGGTTGAGAGTCTGCAAAGCTGTCATCAAGGCGAAGGGTGGCTATTTGAAATATAAAATATACCTTTTTGGTTACTGCTTGATTCCATGTGTTATTTCAGAGTTTTGATGTCTTCACTATTATTCTGTAATGTAGAAAATAGTAAAATAAAGAAAAACCCTTGAATGAGTAGGTGTTCTAAAACTTTTGACCGGTAGTGTGTATATATTTTCTACAACTATTACTTCATTAAGGGGTCCACGAGAAATGCATTTTTTTGTCTGCTTGTCCCTTTGTGGTGACAAAAAGACAGACCGACAGACAGATAGACTGTGTCTGTCCTTAAGGCACTTTTATGGCTCATATCTTGTTCCTAATACCCGTGGAGATCACACCAACATTGATGCTCTAGAGTCTGTGACGGTGCTAGGTTATGTTTCCCTTATCAAGTTGTGGGTTGATAATCCATGTCAAAGGCAGTGTCAGGTTGCATAAATATCTGCTTGGGGCCTCTGGCTTGGTTATGGAGCGTATCCGTCCATCCTCTAGAAGCTCTCCTCTGCTTCCTGGTCTCTCCTGGATCATGATCCCTATGTACAGTATCTGTCCCATATGGCACCCAATTCCCTTAATAGTGCACTACTTTTGACCAGAGCCATATCGCCCCTGGGACAAAGTGTATAAATATTAATGCAATGCTTGGCCTTTATTTGCTATGCGCATGGCCTGCTTGATAAATTGCGCATTTACAATTTATACAGCTGGAGTAGAGCCTAATTCATAATTGGGTTAAAATATATCTATACTTCAGTCTGTGCTTCAGTCTCTCTCTCTCCTTTTTGACGGGTTTAAGATGCTTACAGCTTTGACAGTGTCGTCCCTTTTCTCGATGTTTCTTTCTGTTGTGTGTGTTGTTTGTATGCACCCCTAAAAGGCAGGTCCTAATATGGTACTGCACTGTCCCTCATAATGGTTCTAAATGATCAGTGATGTGCGGTCAGAATAGGCAGGGTAGACAAATGTTCATTATTTTTTGTTATTTCATGTTTTTCCTCAATGATTCTGGTGGTTTTTATGCTAAAAAATATCAACATTTGCTAAAACTGCATCCAAATCTCAGGAAAGGCGCCTGGGTATTCATGTCTTCCTTCCCGTCTGTTCAAATCGTTGACTCACGTTCCTGACTCCAGTCACTGTTAATGGACAGGGTCAGCATATGCCTCGCTGCTTTGCCTAGCTTCGTTCGTTGCATCGAGCTGATTTCATATTTTGCACATGTGCATTGCCTTATCATGTCGTATGGATAAGCCTGGGGTAAGCTCTGCACATTTGGGCGTGTCTACATAATTTGGTGCTCGCATCCCTCGAACTGAACAAAGCTAACTAGGTCCATGTTGGATTTCCATGGAAAACTTGGTATAATTCAGAGGGAGACCAACACCTATACTTTCTGATATTCATGAGGGCAAGGTACAGAAAACTATCCGATCGAATGTATCACACTCGGCCTGACAGACACAGCAATCTGGAGCAGACAGCCGATCAGAGATGAGAGGAATGTTCTCTCTCTCTCTCTCTCTTTCTCTGTCCTTCTCTGTCTCTCTCTCTCAATTTAATTTAAATTCAATTCAAATTGATTTATTGGCATATGAAACATATGGCATATGATATGTTTACATTGTCAAAGCAAGTGAAATAGATAATTAACAAAACTCTGTCTAGCTGTCTCTCACTCTTGTTTCTTTCTCTCTCTCTCTTTCTCTTTCTGTCTCTGAGCTGGGGGGATGGGATGAAGAAATGTCTAACAAACAGTCTCTGCTCTCTGTTCTCTGTTGTGTACAGGATACACTCCCCTCATCCTTGGCTCTCTAAACTGAGCCCACAATATCAAACACCTCCCCCAACCATCTTCCTTCACATATCATCGCAAAGTTTATTATGATCTGAAATGAGAGAGAGAGAGAGAAAAAAAGACTATAGAACAAAATAAATCCGCCGGCCACCCCCTCCCTTTTCTCCATGAAGGGCTTAAGGAAGAAGGGTGAAATTAAACATGATTGATAATTGGCTTTGGGGATCCCGATGCATTATGACCATGTTGTGACTGCGTTTGGGCCTCAATTGACCATGAAATGTGCACTTTGTAAGGCTAAAATGCTTATTATTCTTTTCTCTCTCTCTAATGGTTGTCAGTCTGAGGCCAAATCATAAATCCGCAGCTGGAGACTCTCTGGCAGGTTTGTGGAGCTGTTTGTAATTGTTTAAATCCCTCTTGTGATGTGTTTTAAAGCCCCCACGGAAACGTAATTGCCTGTCAGATGCCTTTCCGGCTCAGCCGTTGCTTCTCTCGCCGCTCTTCTCTCGATGCGTTCGCTCGACGCCTCAGTCTCTCTCTCTCTCTCTGCCTCTCTCTCTCTCGCTCTCCCTCTCTCTCCACCAGTCCATGTTACAGTGTCATCTGATGCCGATCCATGCGGAACAGTTATAATTTGTCTCATCTATTTTAGGGGCCTCTTTTTCCAGTCTCCATTGTTTTGCATTGAATTGCATTTCGGTAAATGTACAGTGTGTGTGCATCTTCAGTACATCTGCAAATCCGCATCCACTTCATGTTGTGGTGTTGGTGCGTGAATAAATGGAATATCAATCCGACATGGTGTAACACTGAAATGCACTCAAGTGAATGAATTGTTAAAAGATCCATCCCTTAACCGAATTCATGGGAGAACATTTTGGGGTATGAAATCTGCCCAGGTTTTTGACATAAGAAATCAAATGCACGTGAATAATATTGTAGCTCTTGGTTTTTCCAAAAAAAGGAAAGGTGATGGCATCTTCCATTTAAAAAAAAAAATGTGTTCATGGTGATCATTTGTATAAACAAAACAAAAAGAAAAGCTTGTGATAACGATCTGGTTCTGCGTGTGTTATTCTTTCAACAGGCCTCAGGAGCTGATGCCTTGGAGTTGAATCTGTCTTGCCCACATGGTATGGGGGAGAGGGGCATGGGACTGGCCTGTGGGCAGGTAAGCCCTCAGCTCAACTACTGTGTGCCTGTGAACAAACACCTTTTTGACTGACTGACTGACTGAAGACTCAACTCTACTACTGACGTTACCATAGTGCACGCCTCACTGACTTCTCAACTGTTGTAAGCCTCAGTGCAGACTTCACAGACTCAAAGACTGCACTTGACTACAAGTTGAAGTATCGACTACACACCTATTTTTGTGAACATCTGGTTAGATACAGCTCTTATAAAATTGAATGATCACACTGTCAGATACACCAGACAGTCTGCTTTCTAATGGACTCTGCTCTGTCACAGAGAAACACTATTCTACCACTACAGCTGAGCGGAGTCAACAACTCCTCTCTGTTGCTCTGCTACTGACTACTACTGTACAATGCCATGGTGGTGACTGATAAATAGCATTCATCATATCAGTAGGTCATTACATCAGCAGTGTGGAGGTAGTTCAACATGGCTGATTTTAGAAGATTTTCTGATCGAGTAGCTGTAACTCTGTGACTGTCTGAATATCTCAGTGTGAGAGTGATTGTATTCAGGGTGTGTAGAATCAGACTCGAAGGTGGAGCTATCCACTTGGGTGCTTTTCCCAGTGTAGGAGGAGTAGAAGGGAGTGCGTGATCTGGTACGAGGTGGGACGCAGGCAATGAAAACCACTGAAGGAGTGAGTTGGAGCGTTTATTCTGGTTTAATGGAGACTGACTCTACTCCAATGGAGCGTTGATTTCTCATCAGCGCCCTCCTAAAATACACATCTTTCTATAATTTCACATTTAGTTGAAACATTTAATGATTGTAATAATCCATACGGGACAATCCTTCTCTGACTTGGCTTCTGTCAAATGAGATGCTGCATTGTCTGAGTTTAATGTAGCGTTTGGTTAAACGTTTTGAGTATGTGACTAGTCAACACTTCTATTTGTTCGCTTGATGCATGTCATCAGTATGGAATATGAGATGGGATGGGCAGATCAGTCACCAGGGAATATAATGTAAGTTTAAATTAGCCTTTGGCTGTTTGACGCATTACTGCTCTTTTATTTGTATCTTTCATTTTTTTAAGGACATTGCTTCTTTTATTATTTAACACCAACCCTACACCATGGTGTCCACCGGTAGACGACCACACACATTACCTCACACTGTCTAAACTCACCGTTTAATGTCAGCGACGATATGTGAGAACCTTCTTTTGCTAGCAGCATATCTAAATGTTTACACATTAGCCTGTCTCTCTGTGAGGGTCAGTTGTGCTTTTGACTTGAACATGTGTGACACGGCCTGTCATCTAACTGCTCGCAGCCCAGCGGTGCGGTGGTCAAGTCAGTAACAGGACTCTCTACTTACCTGACTCTCTAACACCACCATGTCTTAACGTTAAAACAAGGTCATTAAAACGCAGAGTAGTGCTGCTTTGGAAGAGGACGGAAGGGGCCTTTTTTAAAAGCCCGGATATGACAGAGTATCACACCTCTCCGCTCAGGAGGTTAATACTAACCCTCATCAGTTTACAGCACGGCAGGCAGGCTGTTCTGACTTTTAACGGGGTGAAAAATATGTCAAAGAGTTTGAGTATACTATCTGAAGACTGATATTCCGTACGCTGATTGGGATATTGCAGCTTTACAGCTGTAGTATGCTGTAGTGTAGCTTGTAGCCTACCAATCCTGCCTAGTTGATCTCAAGATGCTCTGAGCCTCCACTTAGCTCTCATTTTGGATGGGAGCAATACAATGTATCCTTAGGTACAGGATACCATGCCCTCTCAGTGTATGTGGATGTACAGTACACCTGTATATAGATTGGGAGAGAAAGGTTTAGCTTGTAGCTCCACATCACTAATGATGAAAAGTCTGCTATAAACAGCACAGTGACTAAAGCAGTGTGTGATATACAGTACAGTAAGTGATGAGAGCTGTTACTGTATGTGCCTGAAACAGCACACTGCAAGTTACTATACCACAACCTAAAGGCCTTAGTTATCTGGATACGGATAAAGGCAAAGAAAGGAAAGCTGCGATTTTCAATCTTACCACCTTGACTTGAGTCCCACCTCAGGCCCACGGTGGAGAGGGGAATGAATGCAACGAACGTACGAACCAACGACTTCCCGTCTATAACCGGGGAAGGAGACAAAGCTATTTTCTCTCACAGTAGCCGTAAATTTCCAGAGTTATATCCCCTCTGCCGTTAGATTTTCTGCTGTAAGACAAAAAGCTAATCAAAGCCATGTGCCCGCAGGCAGGTAACCTCGGAGTGAACTAAAGAGAGAGAGGCAATATCATTCCATCACACCCCGCCGCTCCGCGTGCGTGGCGGCCGTGCCACCTCTCAACGCAACAGCGGGAAAAACATTAGTTCTGACGCTATGGAAATGGTAGGGAAATCTCATTCGAATGTCTTATTAATATGCAATTTCAATCAGTCATTCACAACGGCTCCCTCGGATTGTATAACCAACGGTAGCTACTGTACTGTTCTTTTTTGAAGATGAGTAGTTTAACATTTTGTTGAAGAAAAACAAAAAATCTTATTCAAAAAGGTAACGCCACGTGTACGTTTAACCCTTTATTACAACGCGTAGTCTTGGCATTAGGGCTCTGCTCCTTCAGGGTAGCTCACTGCCGGAGCGAAGCATCATATAAAGAGGCTAAAATAACTACAGGAGGTGAGCAAGATATGCTATATAGAATGTTGTGCATTTACAGACTGAAGAACCCATAAACGCCATCAAACAGAACGACTCTAGCAAGCGTAACATCAACCCAGCACTATTGCCTTAAGTTAACTCAAACTTGTGCTACTGAGAGAGGAGAGATACTCTTGATATGCACGGTGGTCGCTTCTCCGTAGGCCATGAAGAGTAGGCGGGAAGATGGATCCCTGAGCAGACTATCCACCGAAGGGTCCTGACAGCCAAGATTAATTGAATCCCTGCTATTGGACCATAATAAAGAAAGGCTTCCTTTCCAAACGGAAATTTGGAATAGAAAAGACATATATGGTTATATAACAGAAGACATTGTACGGAGGGAAGACCAGACAATGACTGCTGCAGTGGCCATGACATACCATTAAATTCCATAACACGAACAAACCCCCAAAACCGAAAACTAAAATGGTAGCTACATATAACCACCTGTGCTATCCAAATAGCCTAATGTCACTACTGATACATGCACAGCGTGCACAGTGAAAGTGACGTGATAATCTAAAACCTAGGCCTACAACATAGAGTACCTGAGCTGAAGCTTATGCCTAATAGTATATGCCGGTAAGTCATGAGAGAAGAATAGATGACGACCTGGTAACGAGAGGAAATCGACCCCATAGATTACTAGAATAAGCCTGCATATTAGTGTGTCTGAAATAAGCTCTCTGACAGAACGTTTACATTAGAGGTGATTGACGCTTGATCGTCAACAGCGGATCGCCATGTGGGTGTTTAGCAAGCCCACAGGATCTAGGTAATGCTAGAATCAGGAGCCAATCCACATGGCTGGTAGCTAAAGCAAGCCTTGGTTATTCATCGCAACGCGATACAGTGTCAGCTTCCCCACTAAGGTTCAAGGTGATAACTTGAAATCTGAGGAAGTTAAAGTTAGGGGTTAAAGTTAGGGGTGATGTGGGGTATGTTGGCCCAGAGAACAGACTATGCCCCAAAACTGGCATTGGGAACAAAGAAAGTATATAATAGATATGATAGACTAATTCTACTCAGCTAGCTAGTTTAGCCGGCTATTGACAACAGCAGAGCAGCAACATGGTTGATCCTCGCAATCAATGACAACCCTGTAGCAGCCAAACCTTGCAACATGAGCATATTGAACGACTCTGATGCGATCAGCTGATGCCACCACACTTGGGTTTCCCTTTTGAACCGGCTTCGCTTTATTTAGAAGCGATGATGAGGATGTACTTGGCCTGTAAGTGTTTATCACAATGTCATTATCACAATGTTTTTTGTATGAGTTTCATTCTCATTTGATGGCAGTTGTCATGATTTTTCATTTGATCACACGTGTCATTATGATGTGGTTAGTGAGTGCAGTCTAATGAGTGAGTGGTTAACACACAATGCCTAGCTTGAAGGAATGTAGACTTTGGTTCCGTTACCTCATATCTCTTATTCACGTTTGCCTCAGCAACCACAGGGAAGTCATTTCTCCCTCCTTCCCTTCCATAACGCTCCTCTATACATCCTTTTCCCTCCTTCCCTTCCATAACGCTCCTCTATACATCCTTTTCTCTCCTTCCATAACGCTCCTCTATACATCCTTTTCTCTCCTTCCCTTCCATAACGCTCCTCTATACATCCTTTTCTCTCCTTCCATAACGCTCCTCTATACATCCTTCTCCCTCCTTCCCTTCCATAACGCTCCTCTATACATCCTTTTCCCTCCTTCCCTTCCATAACGCTCCTCTATACATCCTTCTCCCTCCTTCCCTTCCATAACGCTCCTCTATACATCCTTTTCTCCCCTTCCATAACGCTCCTCTATACATCCTTCTCCCTCCTTCCCTTCCATAACGCTCCTTTATACATCCTTTTCTCTCCTTCCCTTCCATAACGCTCCTCTATACATCCTTTTCTCCCCTTCCATAACGCTCCTCTATACATCCTTCTCCCTCCTTCCCTTCCATAACGCTCCTCTATACATCCTTTTCCCTCCTTCCCTTCCATAACGCTCCTCTATACATCCTTCTCCCTCCTTCCCTTCCATAACGCTCCTTTATACATCCTTCTCCCTCCTTCCCTTCCATAACGCTCCTTTATACATCCTTTTCTCTCCTTCCCTTCCATAACGCTCCTTTATACATCCTTTTCTCTCCTTCCCTTCCATAACGCTCCTCTATACATCCTTTTCTCTCCTTCCCTTCCATAACGCTCCTTTATACATCCTTTTCTCTCCTTCCCTTCCATAACGCTCCTCTATACATCCTTTTCCCTCCTTCCCTTCCATAACGCTCCTCTATACATCCTTCTCCCTCCTTCCCTTCCATAACGCTCCTCTATACATCCTTTTCTCTCCTTCCCTTCCATAACGCTCCTCTATACATCCTTTTCTCTCCTTCCCTTCCATAACGCTCCTCTATACATCCTTCTCCCTCCTTCCCTTCCATAACGCTCCTCTATACATCCTTCTCCCTCCTTCCATAACGCTCCTCTATACATCCTTTTCCCTCCTTCCATAACGCTCCTCTATACATCCTTCTCCCTCCTTCCATAACGCTCCTCTTTTCATCCTTTTCCCTCCTTCCATTCCATAACGCTCCTCTATACATCCTTCTCCCTCCTTCCATAACGCTCCTCTTTTCATCCTTTTCCCTCCTTCCCTTCCATAACGCTCCTCTATACATCCTTTTCTCTCCTTCCCTTCCATAACGCTCCTCTATACATCCTTTTCCCTCCTTCCATAACGCTCCTCTATACATCCTTTTCCCTCCTTCCATAACGCTCCTCTATACATCCTTCTCCCTCCTTCCATAACGCTCCTCTTTTCATCCTTTTCCCTCCTTCCATTCCATAACGCTCCTCTATACATCCTTCTCCCTCCTTCCATAACGCTCCTCTTTTCATCCTTTTCCCTCCTTCCCTTCCATAACGCTCCTCTATACATCCTTTTCTCTCCTTCCCTTCCATAACGCTCCTCTATACATCCTTCCCTTCCATAACGCTCCTCTATACATCCTTCTCCCTCCTTCCCTTCCATAACGCTCCTCTATACATCCTTTTCTCTCCTTCCATTCCATAACGCTCCTCTATACATCCTTCTCCCTCCTTCCATAACGCTCCTCTTTTCATCCTTTTCCCTCCTTCCCTTCCATAACGCTCCTCTATACATCCTTTTCTCTCCTTCCCTTCCATAACGCTCCTCTATACGTCCTTTTCTCTCCTTCCATAACGCTCCTCTATACATCCTTTTCTCTCCTTCCATAACGCTCCTCTATACATCCTTTTCCCTCCTTCCCTTCCATAACGCTCCTCTATACATCCTTTTCCCTCCTTCCCTTCCATAACGCTCCTCTATACATCCTCCTCCCTCCTTCCCTTCCATAACGCTCCTCTTTTCATCCTTTTCCCTCCTTCCCTTCCATAACGCTCCTCTATACATCCTTCTCCCTCCTTCCATAACGCTCCTCTATACATCCTTTTCCCTCCTTCCCTTCCATAACGCTCCTCTATACATCCTTTTCCCTCCTTCCCTTCCATAACGCTCCTCTATACATCCTTTTCCCTCCTTCCATAACGCTCCTCTATACATCCTTCTCCCTCCTTCCCTTCCATAACGCTCCTCTATACATCCTTTTCTCTCCTTCCCTTCCATAACGCTCCTCTATACATCCTTTTCTCTCCTTCCCTTCCATAACGCTCCTCTATACATCCTTTTCTCTCCTTCCATAACGCTCCTCTATACATCCTTTTCTCTCCTTCCCTTCCATAACGCTCCTTTATACATCCTTTTCCCTCCTTCCATAACGCTCCTCTATACATCCTTTTCTCTCCTTCCATTCCATAACGCTCCTCTATACATCCTTTTCCCTCCTTCCATAACGCTCCTCTATACATCCTTTTCCCTCCTTCCATAACGCTCCTCTATACATCCTTTTCCCTCCTTCCATAACGCTCCTCTATACATCCTTTTCCCTCCTTCCATAACGCTCCTCTATACATCCTTTTCCCTCCTTCCATAACGCTCCTCTATACATCCTTTTCTCTCCTTCCATAACGCTCCTCTATACATCCTTTTCCCTCCTTCCATAACGCTCCTCTATACATCCTTTTCCCTCCTTTCATAACGCTCCTCTATACATCCTTTTCTCCCCTTCCATAACGCTCCTCTATACATCCTTTTCTCTCCTTCCATAACGCTCCTCTATACATCCTTTTCCCTCCTTCCATTCCATAACGCTCCTCTATACATCCTTCTCCCTCCTTCCCTTCCATAACGCTCCTCTATACATCCTTTTCTCTCCTTCCCTTCCATAACGCTCCTCTATACATCCTTTTCTCTCCTTCCCTTCCATAACGCTCCTCTATACATCCTTTTCTCTCCTTCCCTTCCATAACGCTCCTCTATACATCCTTTTCTCTCCTTCCCTTCCATAACGCTCCTCTATACATCCTTTTCCCTCCTTCCCTTCCATAACACTCCTCTATACATCCTTTTCCCTCCTTCCCTTCCATAACGCTCCTCTATACATCCTTTTCTCCCCTTCCATAACGCTCCTCTATACATCCTTTTCTCTCCTTCCCTTCCATAACGCTCCTCTATACATCCTTTTCTCTCCTTCCCTTCCATAACGCTCCTCTATACATCCTTTTCTCTCCTTCCCTTCCATAACGCTCCTCTATACATCCTTTTCTCTCCTTCCCTTCCATAACGCTCCTCTATACATCCTTTTCTCTCCTTCCATTCCATAACGCTCCTCTATACATCCTTTTCTCCCCTTCCATAACGCTCCTCTATACATCCTTCTCCCTCCTTCCATAACGCTCCTCTATACATCCTTCTCCCTCCTTCCCTTCCATAACGCTCCTCTATACATCCTTTTCCCTCCTTCCCTTCCATAACGCTCCTCTATACATCCTTTTCTCTCCTTCCCTTCCATAACGCTCCTCTATACATCCTTTTCCCTCCTTCCATAACGCTCCTCTATACATCCTTTTCTCCCCTTCCCTTCCATAACGCTCCTCTATACATCCTTTTCTCCCCTTCCCTTCCATAACGCTCCTCTATACATCCTTTTCTCTCCTTCCCTTCCATAACGCTCCTCTATACATCCTTTTCCCTCCTTCCATAACGCTCCTCTATACATCCTTTTCTCCCCTTCCCTTCCATAACGCTCCTTTATACATCCTTTTCTCTCCTTCCCTTCCATAACGCTCCTCTATACATCCTTTTCCCTCCTTCCATAACGCTCCTCTATACATCCTTTTCTCTCCTTCCCTTCCATAACGCTCCTCTATACATCCTTTTCCCTCCTTCCATAACGCTCCTCTATACATCCTTTTCTCCCCTTCCATAACGCTCCTCTATACATCCTTCTCCCTCCTTCCATAACGCTCCTCTATACATCCTTCTCCCTCCTTCCCTTCCATAACGCTCCTCTATACATCCTTTTCCCTCCTTCCCTTCCATAACGCTCCTCTATACATCCTTTTCTCCCCTTCCATAACGCTCCTCTATACATCCTTCTCCCTCCTTCCATAACGCTCCTCTATACATCCTTCTCCCTCCTTCCATAACGCTCCTCTATACATCCTTTTCTCTCCTTCCCTTCCATAACGCTCCTCTATACATCCTTCTCCCTCCTTCCATAACGCTCCTCTATACATCCTTCTCCCTCCTTCCCTTCCATAACGCTCCTCTATACATCCTTTTCTCTCCTTCCCTTCCATAACGCTCCTCTATACATCCTTTTCCCTCCTTCCATAACGCTCCTCTATACATCCTTCTCCCTCCTTCCCTTCCATAACGCTCCTCTATACATCCTTTTCCCTCCTTCCCTTCCATAACGCTCCTCTATACATCCTTTTCTCCCCTTCCATAACGCTCCTCTATACATCCTTCTCCCTCCTTCCATAACGCTCCTCTATACATCCTTTTCCCTCCTTCCCTTCCATAACGCTCCTCTATACATCCTTCTCCCTCCTTCCATAACGCTCCTCTATACATCCTTCTCCCTCCTTCTATAACGCTCCTCTATACATCCTTCTCCCTCCTTCTATAACGCTCCTCTATACATCCTTTTCCCTCCTTCCCTTCCATAACGCTCCTCTATACATCCTTTTCTCTCCTTCCATAACGCTCCTCTATACATCCTTCTCCCTCCTTCCCTTCCATAACGCTCCTCTATACATCCTTTTCTCTCCTTCCCTTCCATAACGCTCCTCTATACATCCTTTTCTCTCCTTCCATAACGCTCCTCTATACATCCTTCTCCCTCCTTCCCTTCCATAACGCTCCTCTATACATCCTTTTCCCTCCTTCCCTTCCATAACGCTCCTCTATACATCCTTTTCCCTCCTTCCATAACGCTCCTCTATACATCCTTTTCCCTCCTTCCCTTCCATAACGCTCCTCTATACATCCTTTTCCCTCCTTCCCTTCCATAACGCTCCTCTATACATCCTTTTCTCTCCTTCCCTTCCATAACGCTCCTCTATACATCCTTCTCCCTCCTTCCATAACGCTCCTCTATACATCCTTCTCCCTCCTTCTATAACGCTCCTCTATACATCCTTCTCCCTCCTTCCCTTCCATAACGCTCCTCTATACATCCTTCTCCCTCCTTCCCTTCCATAACGCTCCTCTATACATCCTCCTCCCTCCTTCCCTTCCATAACGCTCCTCTATACATCCTTTTCCCTCCTTCCCTTCCATAACGCTCCTCTATACATCCTTTTCTCTCCTTCCATAACGCTCCTTTATACATCCTTTTCTCTCCTTCCATAACGCTCCTTTATACATCCTTTTCTCTCCTTCCATAACTCTCCTCTATACATCCTTCTCCCTCCTTCCCTTCCATAACGCTCCTTTATACATCCTTTTCTCTCCTTCCCTTCCATAACGCTCCTCTATACATCCTTTTCCCTCCTTCCATAACGCTCCTCTATACATCCTTTTCTCTCCTTCCCTTCCATAACGCTCCTCTATACATCCTTTTCCCTCCTTCCATAACGCTCCTCTATACATCCTTTTCTCCCCTTCCATAACGCTCCTCTATACATCCTTCTCCCTCCTTCCATAACGCTCCTCTATACATCCTTCTCCCTCCTTCCCTTCCATAACGCTCCTCTATACATCCTTTTCCCTCCTTCCCTTCCATAACGCTCCTCTATACATCCTTTTCTCCCCTTCCATAACGCTCCTCTATACATCCTTCTCCCTCCTTCCATAACGCTCCTCTATACATCCTTCTCCCTCCTTCCATAACGCTCCTCTATACATCCTTTTCTCTCCTTCCCTTCCATAACGCTCCTCTATACATCCTTCTCCCTCCTTCCATAACGCTCCTCTATACATCCTTCTCCCTCCTTCCCTTCCATAACGCTCCTCTATACATCCTTTTCTCTCCTTCCCTTCCATAACGCTCCTCTATACATCCTTTTCCCTCCTTCCATAACGCTCCTCTATACATCCTTCTCCCTCCTTCCCTTCCATAACGCTCCTCTATACATCCTTTTCCCTCCTTCCCTTCCATAACGCTCCTCTATACATCCTTTTCTCCCCTTCCATAACGCTCCTCTATACATCCTTCTCCCTCCTTCCATAACGCTCCTCTATACATCCTTTTCCCTCCTTCCCTTCCATAACGCTCCTCTATACATCCTTCTCCCTCCTTCCATAACGCTCCTCTATACATCCTTCTCCCTCCTTCTATAACGCTCCTCTATACATCCTTCTCCCTCCTTCTATAACGCTCCTCTATACATCCTTTTCCCTCCTTCCCTTCCATAACGCTCCTCTATACATCCTTTTCTCTCCTTCCATAACGCTCCTCTATACATCCTTCTCCCTCCTTCCCTTCCATAACGCTCCTCTATACATCCTTTTCTCTCCTTCCCTTCCATAACGCTCCTCTATACATCCTTTTCTCTCCTTCCATAACGCTCCTCTATACATCCTTCTCCCTCCTTCCCTTCCATAACGCTCCTCTATACATCCTTTTCCCTCCTTCCCTTCCATAACGCTCCTCTATACATCCTTTTCCCTCCTTCCATAACGCTCCTCTATACATCCTTTTCCCTCCTTCCCTTCCATAACGCTCCTCTATACATCCTTTTCCCTCCTTCCCTTCCATAACGCTCCTCTATACATCCTTTTCTCTCCTTCCCTTCCATAACGCTCCTCTATACATCCTTCTCCCTCCTTCCATAACGCTCCTCTATACATCCTTCTCCCTCCTTCTATAACGCTCCTCTATACATCCTTCTCCCTCCTTCCCTTCCATAACGCTCCTCTATACATCCTTCTCCCTCCTTCCCTTCCATAACGCTCCTCTATACATCCTCCTCCCTCCTTCCCTTCCATAACGCTCCTCTATACATCCTTTTCCCTCCTTCCCTTCCATAACGCTCCTCTATACATCCTTTTCTCTCCTTCCATAACGCTCCTTTATACATCCTTTTCTCTCCTTCCATAACGCTCCTTTATACATCCTTTTCTCTCCTTCCATAACTCTCCTCTATACATCCTTCTCCCTCCTTCCCTTCCATAACGCTCCTTTATACATCCTTTTCTCTCCTTCCCTTCCATAACGCTCCTCTATACATCCTTTTCTCTCCTTCCCTTCCATAACGCTCCTTTATACATCCTTTTCTCTCCTTCCCTTCCATAACGCTCCTCTATACATCCTTCTCCCTCCTTCCCTTCCATAACGCTCCTCTATACATCCTTTTCTCTCCTTCCCTTCCATAACGCTCCTCTATACATCCTTTTCTCTCCTTCCCTTCCATAACGCTCCTCTTTTCATCCTTTTCCCTCCTTCCCTTCCATAACGCTCCTTTATACATCCTTTTCCCTCCTTCCATAACGCTCCTCTATACATCATTTTCTCTCCTTCCCTTCCATAACGCTCCTCTATACATCCTTCTCCCTCCTTCCCTTCCATAACGCTCCTCTATACATCCTTTTCTCTCCTTCCCTTCCATAACGCTCCTCTATACATCCTTTTCCCTCCTTCCCTTCCATAACGCTCCTCTATACATCCTTTTCTCCCCTTCCATAACGCTCCTCTATACATCCTTTTCCCTCCTTCCATAACGCTCCTCTATACATCCTTTTCTCTCCTTCCATAACGCTCCTCTATACATCCTTCTCCCTCCTTCCCTTCCATAACGCTCCTTTATACATCCTTTTCTCTCCTTCCCTTCCATAACGCTCCTCTATACATCCTTTTCCCTCCTTCCATAACGCTCCTCTATACATCCTTTTCCCTCCTTCCATAACGCTCCTCTATACATCCTTTTCTCTCCTTCCCTTCCATAACGCTCCTCTATACATCCTTTTCCCTCCTTCCCTTCCATAACGCTCCTCTATACATCCTTTTCTCTCCTTCCATAACGCTCCTCTATACATCCTTTTCTCTCCTTCCCTTCCATAACGCTCCTCTATACATCCTTTTCTCTCCTTCCATAACGCTCCTCTATACATCCTTTTCTCTCCTTCCCTTCCATAACGCTCCTCTATACATCCTTTTCCCTCCTTCCCTTCCATAACGCTCCTCTATACATCCTTTTCCCTCCTTCCCTTCCATAACGCTCCTCTATACATCCTTTTCTCCCCTTCCATAACGCTCCTCTATACATCCTTCTCCCTCCTTCCATAACGCTCCTCTATACATCCTTTTCCCTCCTTCCCTTCCATAACGCTCCTCTATACATCCTTCTCCCTCCTTCCATAACGCTCCTCTATACATCCTTCTCCCTCCTTCTATAACGCTCCTCTATACATCCTTCTCCCTCCTTCTATAACGCTCCTCTATACATCCTTTTCCCTCCTTCCCTTCCATAACGCTCCTCTATACATCCTTTTCTCTCCTTCCATAACGCTCCTCTATACATCCTTCTCCCTCCTTCCCTTCCATAACGCTCCTCTATACATCCTTTTCTCTCCTTCCCTTCCATAACGCTCCTCTATACATCCTTTTCTCTCCTTCCATAACGCTCCTCTATACATCCTTCTCCCTCCTTCCCTTCCATAACGCTCCTCTATACATCCTTTTCCCTCCTTCCATAACGCTCCTCTATACATCCTTTTCCCTCCTTCCATAACGCTCCTCTATACATCCTTTTCCCTCCTTCCCTTCCATAACGCTCCTCTATACATCCTTTTCCCTCCTTCCCTTCCATAACGCTCCTCTATACATCCTTTTCCCTCCTTCCATAACGCTCCTCTATACATCCTTTTCCCTCCTTCCCTTCCATAACGCTCCTCTATACATCCTTTTCTCTCCTTCCCTTCCATAACGCTCCTCTATACATCCTTCTCCCTCCTTCCCTTCCATAACGCTCCTCTATACATCCTTTTCCCTCCTTCCATAACGCTCCTCTATACATCCTTTTCCCTCCTTCCCTTCCATAACGCTCCTCTATACATCCTTCTCCCTCCTTCCCTTCCATAACGCTCCTCTATACATCCTTTTCCCTCCTTCCATAACGCTCCTCTATACATCCTTTTCCCTCCTTCCATAACGCTCCTCTATACATCCTCCTCCCTCCTTCCCTTCCATAACGCTCCTCTATACATCCTTTTCCCTCCTTCCCTTCCATAACGCTCCTCTATACATCCTTTTCTCTCCTTCCCTTCCATAACGCTCCTCTATACATCCTTCTCCCTCCTTCCATAACGCTCCTCTATACATCCTTCTCCCTCCTTCTATAACGCTCCTCTATACATCCTTCTCCCTCCTTCCCTTCCATAACGCTCCTCTATACATCCTTCTCCCTCCTTCCCTTCCATAACGCTCCTCTATACATCCTCCTCCCTCCTTCCCTTCCATAACGCTCCTCTATACATCCTTTTCCCTCCTTCCCTTCCATAACGCTCCTCTATACATCCTTTTCTCTCCTTCCATAACTCTCCTCTATACATCCTTCTCCCTCCTTCCCTTCCATAACGCTCCTTTATACATCCTTTTCTCTCCTTCCCTTCCATAACGCTCCTCTATACATCCTTTTCTCTCCTTCCCTTCCATAACGCTCCTTTATACATCCTTTTCTCTCCTTCCCTTCCATAACGCTCCTCTATACATCCTTCTCCCTCCTTCCCTTCCATAACGCTCCTCTATACATCCTTTTCTCTCCTTCCCTTCCATAACGCTCCTCTATACATCCTTTTCTCTCCTTCCCTTCCATAACGCTCCTCTATACATCCTTTTCCCTCCTTCCCTTCCATAACGCTCCTTTATACATCCTTTTCCCTCCTTCCATAACGCTCCTCTATACATCCTTTTCTCTCCTTCCCTTCCATAACGCTCCTCTATACATCCTTCTCCCTCCTTCCCTTCCATAACGCTCCTCTATACATCCTTTTCTCTCCTTCCCTTCCATAACGCTCCTCTATACATCCTTTTCCCTCCTTCCCTTCCATAACGCTCCTCTATACATCCTTTTCTCCCCTTCCATAACGCTCCTCTATACATCCTTTTCCCTCCTTCCATAACGCTCCTCTATACATCCTTTTCTCTCCTTCCATAACGCTCCTCTATACATCCTTCTCCCTCCTTCCCTTCCATAACGCTCCTTTATACATCCTTTTCTCTCCTTCCCTTCCATAACGCTCCTCTATACATCCTTTTCCCTCCTTCCATAACGCTCCTCTATACATCCTTTTCCCTCCTTCCATAACGCTCCTCTATACATCCTTTTCTCTCCTTCCCTTCCATAACGCTCCTCTATACATCCTTTTCTCTCCTTCCCTTCCATAACGCTCCTCTATACATCCTTTTCCCTCCTTCCATAACGCTCCTCTATACATCCTTCTCCCTCCTTCCATAACGCTCCTCTATACATCCTTTTCCCTCCTTCCCTTCCATAACGCTCCTCTATACATCCTTTTCTCTCCTTCCATAACGCTCCTCTATACATCCTTTTCTCTCCTTCCCTTCCATAACGCTCCTCTATACATCCTTTTCTCTCCTTCCATAACGCTCCTCTATACATCCTTTTCTCTCCTTCCCTTCCATAACGCTCCTCTATACATCCTTTTCCCTACTTCCATTCCATAACGCTCCTCTATACATCCTTTTCCCTCCTTCCCTTCCATAACGCTCCTCTATACATCCTTCTCCCTCCTTCCCTTCCATAACGCTCCTCTATACATCCTTTTCCCTCCTTCCCTTCCATAACGCTCCTCTATACATCCTTTTCTCTCCTTCCCTTCCATAACGCTCCTCTATACATCCTTCTCCCTCCTTCCCTTCCATAACGCTCCTCTATACATCCTTCTCCCTCCTTCCCTTTGATACCGCTCTTCCACTCCTCAGATTCACAAATTAAAACTGAAGCCTCCTCCCCGAGCTATATTCAGCCCCCTTTGAACATGCGGCCTGGTGACAAACAGCTTCCATCATACCCCCACCTCCACACACACACACACACACACACACACACACACACACACACACACACACACACACACACACACACACACACACACACACACACACACACACACACACACACACACACACACACACACACACACACACACACACACACACACACACACATACACTCACCCGCTCTCCCGTTGAGAGTCTGGGGTTGTTAACGAGAGAGCTGACCTCTCGTGACCTTGCTCTGTAAAATTAAAATTTCAGGTGTAAGCCTGTGGTAACCCACCCTCCTCTCTGGTGGGCTCGGCTGTCTCAACAGCCCTCACCCCCTCCGCAACACTGCCTGGGGGTGATACACCTCCCCTTCTTCTCCCCCTCTACACACACATGCTCCTCCGCTGGGGCCGCCCGTCGTGCTGAAACTAATCCGCATGCCAGCTTGCCCCGCGGAAACAGCTCACGGGGAGAAAGGAAAAGAAAGAAATACATAAAAAATGTCCGTCAAGTACCCTTTCCACCAACTCTTTTCATTTCATACTAGACCTCTCCTTAACGGCTAGTGCCTCATTTGATTTTCATCATCATGGCCTCTTCTGTACTGTTACAATCAGTCAGTCAGTCAAGAGGGATTAGTGTTTTGGAATGTGTTCATTCCGTTCTGATGGAACCTGGAATGATAAAATCCTCGGTGTGTCCCAACACTGGTGGTCCTGCTCTCCTCTGGGAATCATGCCCATTGTAGAATCCACAGTATGAGTCCTGTGGGTTTTTCATGTTGACAGCATGTTTGTAGCTCGTCACACCTTCCGCTCCCTCTCTGCCAGACCTTCAGGTAATGGTCTCAGAGCGCAGAGGTACAACAGGGTCTGCTCTAAGACCTGCTCTCATAGAGAAGAGACACAGAATGTCTCCCTTGCCAGAACCAGTAACAGGCCTGTCAAACAGGTGCTTCGTCTCTCCAGCCAAGCAGAATATGTTGTACAGCCAAACTGCAATAGGAGGGGGCTTGGGCTTAGGTTTAGCCTCCTCTGCCCCTCCCTCCTCCCTCTGCCCTCCACCCTTATGCTCCCCCCACGGCCTATGTCCCCCACAGACTGGAGTGCTAGCTGGCCTGGCCCCCATCTGCTGTGTAATAAGCTGTCTGTCAGGGGCCCAGGCATGCCTGGCAGGGAGAGCTCCACCTCTGTGAGAGCAGGGTTCTTACAAGCAGCATCTGGTTGGGCAATGGTGCTTGGCTGAAGGCCATGACCCAGCCTCTTGTGCTGAAGTAGCCATAATGCAATTTCCCATGACCCTCTGGGAGGATTGGTTTTAGTCCCTCTTCTTCCTGTGTGGCTGCCTGGTTCGAGAATATTAGAGAGTATCTCCGTGTCTGCTCTCGCTCTTTCTCAAAGAGAAATATTATCATACTAATTAGTATTTTATTTTTATCCCAAAATAATCAGCTATTCTATGACTACAGCCAATGCCAATTGCATCCATGACACGAATACATGTAGAATTCACTGAAGGTCCTCTTCATCGAAGGTTTAGCTAGTAATTACATCATTGTAGCACAGTCTGCATATCCACTCATTCCCCTCTTTGTACACTGATACTTACTCAACCTACAAATCAACCTAGAAATACATCCACTGCTTCAAGTATTTCTGATACATTGGCTGGGTGCAGGATCAGAAATATCTATCCAATGAATCTCCCCAGGAAAGCAGCCAGCGCTATCAACCATCTCTAGGGAGCCCAGATATAAGGCCTCTCTCTCTCTCTGTCTCTCTCTCTCTCTCTCTCTCTCTCTCTCTCTCTCTCTCTCTCTCTCTCTCTCTCTCTCTCTCTCTCTCTCTCTCTCTCTCTCTCTCTATCTGTCTTTGGCAGGCAGGCAGGTAGATGGGAGTGGACTGGTTGAACCCTCCTCTCCACTCTTGTTTATACACTGTTTGTAAGTCTTGAATAAATCAAGGCAAATTGCTATGGATGGCACTTGCTAGAGACACAAGTGCATAAATCTAATATCTTATCCAAATCCTGGAAGTGAATTGTATTGTCTCCTATGGAGTAACCTTCCCTATACCCTCTTGTCCACCCTTAGAATACATTTGGCATATTTTTAGGCACCAATGTGATTATATTCACCCCTATTCCCCTCCCACACACCTCACCCCTATTCCCCTCCCACACACCTCACCCCTATTCCCCACACCTCACCCCTATCCCCCATCCCACACATCTCACCCCTATCCCCCCGCCCACACACCTCTCCCCCACACCTCACCCCTCTCCCCCATCCCTGAACCTCACCCCTATCCCCCTCCCTCACTCCTATCCCCCTCCCCCACACCTCACCCCTATTCCCCACACCTCACCTCTATCCCCCATCCCACACACCTCACCCCTATCCCCCATCCCACACACCTCACCTCTATCCCCCATCCCACACACCTCACCTCTATCCCCCATCCCCGACACCTCACCCCTATCCCCCATCCCCGACACCTCACCTCTATCCCCCCACACCTCACCCCCTATCCCCCATCCCCGACACCTCACCTCTATCCCCCCACACCTCACCCCCTATCCCCCACACCTCACCCCCTATCCCCCATCCCACACACCTCACCTCTATCCCCCATCCCACACACCTCACCCCTATCCCCCTTCCCCCACACCCCATCCCCGACACCTCACCCCCAACCCCGACACCTCACCTCTATCCCCCCACACCTCACCCCCTATCCCCATCCCCCACACCTCACCCCCTATCCCCCATCCCCCACACCTCACCCCCTATCCCCCATCCCCCACACCTCACCCCCTATCCCCCATCCCACACACCTCACCCCTATCCCCCTTCCCCCACACCCCATCCCCGACACCTCACCCCCAACCCCGACACCTCACCTCTATCCCCCCATACCTCACCCCCTATCCCCCATCCCCCACACCTCACCCCCTATCCCCCATCCCACACACCTCACCTCTATCCCCCATCCCACACACCTCACCCCTATCCCCCTTCCCCCACACCTCATCCCCGACACCTCACCCCATCCCCGACACCTCACCCCCAACCCCGACACCTCACCCCTATTCCCAACACCTCACCTCTATCCCCCATCCCACACACCTCACCCCTATTCCCCACACCTCACCCCCAACCCCGACACCTCACCCCATCCCCGACACCTCACCCCCAACCCCGACACCTCACCCCTATTCCCCACACCTCACCTCTATCCCCCATCCCACACACCTCACCCCTATCCCCCTTCCCCCACACCTCACCCCCGACACCTCACCCCTATTCCCCACACCTCACCCCCAACCCCGACACCTCACCCCCAACCCCGACACCTCACCCCATCCCCGACACCTCACCCCCAACCCCGACACCTCACCCCATCCCCCCACACCTCACCCCCTATCCCCCATCCCCCACACCTCACCCCTAGTCCCTATCCCCCCACACCTCACCCCCCATCCCCCACACCTCACCCCTAGTCCCTATCCCCCCACACCTCACCCCCAACCCCGACACCTCACCCCTATCCCCCATCCCCGACACCTCACCCCTATCCCCCCACACATCACCCCCTATCCCCCATCCCCCACACCTCACCCCTAGTCCCCCTCCCCCACACCTTACCCTATCCCCCATCCCCCACACCTCCCCCCTCCCCCACACCTCACCCCTATCCCCCCTCCCCTTACCCCTATCCCCCCTCCCCCACACCTCACCCCTATCCCCCCTCCCCCTCCCCTTACCCCTATCCCCCCTCCCCCTCCCCTCACCCCTATCCACACCTCACCCCTATCCCCGACACCTCCCCTCACCCCTATCCCCGACACCTCCCCTCACCCCTATACCCACACCTCACCCCTCAGTGCCACTCTTATAGTATATGTTCAGACGCAGGCCAAATATCATTCTACAAATAGCTGTTATTTTTGATGTGCTACTGAATCACACAGCATGACCTGGAAATAGAAAGGAAATATTCAGTCAGAGGGAAATGTATTTTCTTTCTTTCAGGACCCTCCATTTATTCTTTTTATTTTTTACAAATCCATTTATTGCTAATGGTTTAAAAAATATAACGCTAACCTTTAGTCCATGTGAGAGACTGACCTCAGTGCTCAATCTGCTTGTAAATATCACTTTTTTATACAGTAGAGTAAAACCCATTGCTCAAGGCTGTATATACCAACAGTTATTGGATATGTCAAAAAATAAGCCCATTTCCTCTGAAATAAAGAGGTGATGGAGAGAGGATCAGAGAGAGAGAGAGATGACTGGGTGAGAAGAGGGCTGAGAGGGAGAAAGAGAGAAGAACGGAAACAAAATGAGGTGAGAGAAGAAAGGCTCATACAGACAGATGAAGAGAGGAGGGAGGGCTGACTAACAGTGAAGTACAGATGCAATGGGAGGTACAAGAGCCTCTGTAATAATAACATGCTCTATAGAGCTATGGTCAAAAGTAGTGCTCAATATAAGGAACCGGGTTCAATAGGGGGCTCCAAACAACAAATGATTAACAGATTTGAAGTTGGGTTTAGATATCTGTAAAACAGAGAAATACTGACTAAGCTTCACCATTACAGGCATGTTGAAAGGAATGATGCTGATACATTTGATTTTGTATTAGATTTTCTGGGGGTGAAAACCCTAAACAGATGCTCCCTCTGCCCATTGGTAATGCCACCTCATCAGCCAACCTGTTTTAAATGAGACGTGCTAATGATTTAACAGTGTGACATCCATGTGAAAACCGAGTCTGCATCCCAAAAGGCGAATTACTACTTTTCACCAGGGCTCATATACAGAATAGGGTGACATTTGGGACGCACCCTAACCTGAATAACTTACCGTAGTGGGTCTTCTTCAGAAACCATGACTATTTTCTACCCATGCACTCCCAAGTTCCAACAGATAACAGACCGGTAGCATTATGCAACTCCAACCCCTTCTCTTCTCTCACCTCACTCAGTCGGCTACACTCTTTTACCACCATCGCCATTCCTCTCTTATTGTCGTTTATTTGTCTGTTTGTTCCTCAGGATACAGAGTTAGTGCGTAACATCTGCCGCTGGGTGAGACAAGCTGTCCAGATCCCCTTCTTCGCCAAACTGACCCCCAACGTCACCAACATTGTGGATATAGCCATGGCAGCACACGAAGGTACGCTAACTAGCCCTACGTACTTAGGGAATAGGGTACCATTTGGGACTTAGCCTATGTAGCGCACTAATTTTGACCAAATCCCTATAGGGCTCTTGTCAAAAGTAGTGCACTATGTAGGGCATAAAATGTCATTTAGACTAAACCTAAAGTCAATGTTCATTGAATATACCGTACTCAAATGATCTGTTGTTTTGTTTCTTTTTGATGTTCATTTTTTTTTTAAAGATAGACTTACATGAACTGTGCATAATAGTTTCGTCCTGACCACCCTAGAATATAACTGGTAGTCTACAGTCAGCTAGCTTCATGTAGTGACCGTAGCAGCCTCATATGAACGTGTTCTCTTTCTCCCACAAAACACTTCTGCATCGTTTTCCTTTGAAAGCCAAGTGATAGACACAACCCCAAACAACATAGAGACACTAATGGAATTACTTGGCACAGTGAAAGTCCACAGGCATCTAAACAGACGCCCTGCTGTGCTCCACAGTGCACTGCAGGACCCTTTAAGGTGCTGGTTGATTTGGCCCTGGGTTTGGCTGGCGTAGCTGAGCCCTGTGCCCGTTCCCCCACAGCTAATGACTAAACGTGTCCCTGCAGGTGGTGCAGATGGCGTCACAGCAACCAACACGGTATCTGGGCTGATGGGGCTCAAGGCAGACGGCACTCCTTGGCCTGGCATTGGCCGTGGCAAGAGAACCACATATGGCGGCGTGTCTGGTAAGTGTTGTCTGACTTGCTGCTTTTCCCTCTGCTCCCCCCCACCACTCCCTCAGGGCCGGAACAGCCAGAATGTGTGTGTGCGTGCGTGCGTGTGTGCATTTTTGCTTGCATGTGTGTGTGCCAGTGTGTGGGGGTTTAAAGGGGTGTGCTGTAGTTTAAATGCTGTAGTCTTGGTCCACTCCACTGCTGTTTTTATGGGGCTGTGCTTTGCGAGACACTGAGGCTCTGAGGCTGGACACTGTCTCTAATAGCAGTGACAGATGGACCAGAATGAGTCTGAAAGTGCTTCTAATGCTTCCTCTGCTCTGCTCTACTGGGATGAAATGGGAGAGGCTGAATAAAGAAGGACAGCAACAACCTGCCACAATTATTCTGAGAGGAACTGAGAGCACCCACTTTTCTTTTTACAGTTTGAAATATTGTTTTAGACAGAGTGAGATATTTGGAAGGTGTGTGTACAAGCAAATGTTGATTTATTTGATGGGGAAACTTGATGTGTAATTACCAGAAAAACGTTTTTTTTCTTTCGTTTTGGTTAAATGTTTTTCTGTGCACTGAATATTCTGGTGGTGTACTGGATATTTTATTAGGATCTCATGTTTTAAGGTGTTTTACAGTGTTACTGTCAGTCTCATGTAAGCATCTCTTTCTCTCAGTAGGATGGAAGTTTCACCGTCAATCAGGTTTTCTTTATTGTAAAGAAACCTTGAAATCACAGCCAATGAGGAAAAGCCTGGCTTATAATAGTTTTTTGCTCATTGTGCAGTATGTCAAGCATTTACTTGGTTCTCAGTCTCCATCTGTGGTAATTACACACATTCTATGGAGATAAAAGCAGTATTTAGGCAGACTAGACAGGTATGGTCAATCTCTGCAATGACGCTCTCTCTTGAAGATCTGTTTCCTGATATCGTATTCTTCTTCTCCCATAGCGTAACCGTTTGATTATCGTATCCTGTAAAGAAGGAAAGTGTTCTTACTTGCAAAGCCTTTTGGGTAAAACACGCTCATTCTCATTCTCAGTCGGTTTGAGTGATACGGCACATGTATTGCACAGGGACTTGAAACAAAGGAGCCAGAGGTTGCTATGAGATATTGACTTTGTCTGTGAAAGGGAAATCTCTTTTATGAAGACGTTATAAAGGGAAAGAGATCTACTGCCTTCAAAAAATAACACACTGCCCCTCCTAGTCTTCTCAGATTTGATGTATTTCAGATGAACATGCCTTTTGGAGTTAGTCACTCTGTGTCATGTGGAAGGTGTGGTCTATAAAGAGGTATAGGCCACATCAAATCACATTATACTGTCATTGTAGTGATCTTAAATGATGGACAAATACAACTATATGAGAATTACTGTACTGTAAATGTGCATTACTGTTTGTCTTCGAAAATTGTTCTTTCGTTTTCCTTGTTTCCTTAATTTAGACCGATTCCCACTCTCATATCACCTCACTTCCCCCTTTACCTATTCTCCTCATATCACCTCACTTCCCCCTTTACCTATTCTCCTCATATCACCTCACTTCCCCCTTTACCTATTCTCCTCATATCACCTCACTTCCCCCTTTACCTATTCTCCTCATATCACCTCACTTCCCCCTTTACCTATTCTCCTCATATCACCTCACTTCCCCCTTTACCTATTCTCCTCATATCACCTCACTTCCCCCTTTACCTATTCTCCTCATATCACCTCACTTCCCCCTTTACCTATTCTCCTCATATCACCTCACTTCCCCCTTTACCTATTCTGATCATATCACCTCACTTCCCCCTTTACCTATTCTCCTCATATCACCTCACTTCCCCCTTTACCTATTCTGATCATATCACCTCACTTACCCCTTTACCTATTCTCCTCATATCACCTCACTCCCCCCTTTACCTATTCTCCTCATATCACCTCACTTCCCCCTTTACCTATTCTCCTCATATCACCTCACTTCCCCCTTTACCTATTCTCCTCATATCACCTCACTTCCCCCTTTACCTATTCTCCACATATCACCTCACTTCCCCCTTTACCTATTCTCCTCATATCACCTCACTTCCCCCTTTACCTATTCTCCTCATATCACCTCACTTCCCCCTTTACCTATTCTCCTCATATCACCTCACTTCCCCCTTTACCTATTCTCCTCATATCACCTCACTTACCCCTTTACCTATTCTGATCATATCACCTCACTTACCCCTTTACCTATTCTGATCATATCAACTCACTTCCCCCTTTACCTATTCTCCTCATATCACCTCACTTCCCCCTTTACCTATTCTCCACATATCACCTCACTTCCCCCTTTACCTATTCTCCTCATATCACCTCACTTCCCCCTTTACCTATTCTCCTCATATCACCTCACTTCCCCCTTTACCTATTCTCCTCATATCACCTCACTTCCCCCTTTACCTATTCTCTTCATATCACCTCACTTCCCCCTTTACCTATTCTCCTCATATCACCTCACTTCCCCCTTTACCTATTCTCCTCATATCACCTCACTTCCCCCTTTACCTATTCTCCTCATATCACCTCACTTCCCCCTTTACCTATTCTCCTCATATCACCTCACTTCCCCCTTTACCTATTCTCCTCATATCACCTCACTTCCCCCTTTACCTATTCTCCTCATATCACCTCACTTCCCCCTTTACCTATTCTCCTCATATCACCTCACTTCCCCCTTTACCTATTCTCCTCATATCACCTCACTTCCCCCTTTACCTATTCTCCTCATATCACCTCACTTCCCCCTTTACCTATTCTCCTCATATCACCTCACTTCCCCCTTTACCTATTCTCCACATATCACCTCACTTCCCCCTTTACCTATTCTCCTCATATCACCTCACTTCCCCCTTTACCTATTCTCCTCATATCACCTCACTTACCCCTTTACCTATTCTCCTCATATCACCTCACTTCCCCCTTTACCTATTCTCCTCATATCACCTCACTTACCCCTTTACCTATTCTCCTCATATCACCTCACCTCCCCCTTTACCTATTCTCCTCATATCACCTCACTTACCCCTTTACCTATTCTCCTCATATCACCTCACTTCCCCCTTTACCTATTCTCCTCATATCACCTCACTTCCCCCTTTACCTATTCTCCTCATATCACCTCACTTCCCCCTTTACCTATTCTCCTCATATCACCTCACTTCCCCCTTTACCTATTCTGATCATATCACCTCACTTACCCCTTTAACTATTCTGATCATATCACCTCACTTACCCCTTTACCTATTCTGATCATATCAACTCACTTCCCCCTTTACCTATTCTCCTCATATCACCTCACTTCCCCCTTTACCTATTCTCCACATATCACCTCACTTCCCCCTTTACCTATTCTCCTCATATCACCTCACTTCCCCCTTTACCTATTCTCCTCATATCACCTCACTTCCCCCTTTACCTATTCTCCTCATATCACCTCACTTCCCCCTTTACCTATTCTCCTCATATCACCTCACTTACCCCTTTACCTATTCTGATCATATCACCTCACTTACCCCTTTACCTATTCTGATCATATCAACTCACTTCCCCCTTTACCTATTCTGATCATATCAACTCACTTCCCCCTTTACCTATTCTCCACATATCACCTCACTTCCCCCTTTACCTATTCTCCTCATATCACCTCACTTCCCCCTTTACCTATTCTCCTCATATCACCTCACTTCCCCCTTTACCTATTCTCCTCATATCACCTCACTTCCCCCTTTACCTATTCTCTTCATATCACCTCACTTCCCCCTTTACCTATTCTCCTCATATCACCTCACTTCCCCCTTTACCTATTCTCCTCATATCACCTCACTTCCCCCTTTACCTATTCTCCTCATATCACCTCACTTCCCCCTTTACCTATTCTCCTCATATCACCTCACTTCCCCCTTTACCTATTCTCCTCATATCACCTCACTTCCCCCTTTACCTATTCTCCTCATATCACCTCACTTCCCCCTTTACCTATTCTCCTCATATCACCTCACTTCCCCCTTTACCTATTCTCCTCATATCACCTCACTTCCCCCTTTACCTATTCTCCACATATCACCTCACTTCCCCCTTTACCTATTCTCCTCATATCACCTCACTTCCCCCTTTACCTATTCTCCTCATATCACCTCACTTCCCCCTTTACCTATTCTCCTCATATCACCTCACTTCCCCCTTTACCTATTCTCCTCATATCACCTCACTTCCCCCTTTACCTATTCTCCTCATATCACCTCACTTACCCCTTTACCTATTCTCCTCATATCACCTCACTTCCCCCTTTACCTATTCTCCTCATATCACCTCACTTACCCCTTTACCTATTCTCCTCATATCACCTCACTTCCCCCTTTACCTATTCTCCTCATATCACCTCACTTCCCCCTTTACCTATTCTCCTCATATCACCTCACTTCCCCCTTTACCTATTCTGATCATATCACCTCACTTACCCCTTTACCTATTCTCCTCATATCACCTCACTTCCCCCTTTACCTATTCTCCTCATATCACCTCACTTCCAACCAATCCTGGTTTGAGAGAACAACAGAATGTAACCGTCCTATTGGTGGAGACTGACTCAATAATGCATGGAGATAGTGTTTTCTTACCTCGGCCCCTCTGTGTACCTCACTGTTCCACAACCCTACCGCTGGCCTGTTGGCTGTTGCATTGTTATTGTCATTTATGGGATAGCAGCATTTTCTTATGACACTGCCCTTCAGTGTGACTAGGGTCACTATTGTGTCCATAAGAAAGTCTTGTGTGAACTGCTGTGACCATGGCTCTCTGATGTTGGACCCCCCCCTTTCTTCCCCCCTCTTTTCCTACCTTTCTCCTTCCTCCTTTCTCTTCACTCCAGTCTCTCTCTCTCTCTTTATCTATCTCTCTACCCTCATCCCTATTTTCTCTCAGCTCGATTTCAGTCCCTAGCCTCAGCCACCGTATCAACGTCAGTGAGAGGAGAAAAAGGAGCCTTCGGAAGGCAATGTACATTAACAATTTATAGGGAAACTATTGCAGCAGTATTTTATATATATATATATATATATATATATATTTTTTTTATGACTCAATGTCATCTTTTTCCCATTTAAGCCATGGCTGCCGGCTCCTGTGAGAATCCCCCAGGAGTAGGGTGGTGGTGCAGGGGCACCAGTGGAGAGGCAGGCAGGCATCTATCACCTACCAACACCGCTGCAGGGACACTAGGCCCACCTTCTCCCCTCCTCCCTACTTCTGTTCAATCAGAGAGCAAAGCAAGTCCAAGTGAACAGACTGTTAGATAATGTACAGTAGGCTACTACCTTTTACAATACCCTAGTAAAGTACTTCAATAGAGCCTACTGTACAGTATTTTTTATACTTTATGCTCAGTGTAAATATGTGTGTGTGTGTGTGTGTGTGTGTGTGTGTGTGTGTGTGTGTGTGTGTGTGTGTGTTCACTGTGCGTGTGTCAGATCAGATGCTGTTTAGACTCACAGTTGATCCAGTGTGTGTCAGATCAGATGCTGTTTAGACTCACAGTTGATCCAGTGTGTGTCAGATCAGATGCTGTTTAAAGGCTTATCTGTCAGGTTTTCCTTGACGTTCTGTTATACCCGCCACATTCCCCCCCCCCCCCCCCCACCTCCTCATATTTACTATGCCCAACGCAAAGCCAAACAGACACAAATGTCAACTGCTCGGTTTGAAGTCTAGCTCCACGTAAAGCTTGACATTTCACCAGGAAAACACAATTTTTCCTAGACGCACATGTTTCATTTTTCACGTTGTTTTGCACCTAGATGTTTTTCACCTGCCACAAAGCAAGTCAATAAAGGGACTTTGATCTATACAGTATATGATAGGTTCTGCTTCCAACTAAACATTATAGCCACTGCCTTCAGTTGGTAATGGTGTTTTCCAGGCAAAGCTATGTTTGTTTTTGTTGATACATTTATATAAATGGACTTTTGGCAAGTGCATTTGTTCCATGCAGTCGATTTATCAAAAAGGATATGTGATGCCCTTGCACTGCTTTGTAGAACTTTCAAAGATTACAGCATGAAAAAGATTTTGCCCTGGGCAGGTACTAACACTGAGATCCATAATCACTTTCCCTTTCTCAATGGCTTAAAAGTCTGTATGTTCCTCATCTTCTCCATCTACTACACCTGCATTGATCTGAAAGAACTGACCAGGTGAAAGCCAGCCTAATGATGAGCTTCTACCATATTGTTTTCACCTGTCAAGTATTTTCCAATTAGTCCAGATGACGGCTTGTAGGCGAAGAGAGGAGAGGATATACTTTTTTAGACAATTGAGAAGGAGGCAGTATCTTGAAGTGAACCAGGCCACTCCAAGGGTTAGCTAGCAGAATGGGAGGTATGCTCAGGCATAACCACAGCTCATTTCAGAGGGATTATTTGAAGTGGGTTGGGAGGACGAGAGAGAGAGACAGAGAGAAGAAGAGAGGAAGAGGAAGAGAGAGACCCCACAGAGCACCAGGATAGCAACACAATTAGACCCAACCAAATCATGAGAAAACAAAAAGAAAATTACTTGACACATTGGAAATAATTAATAGAAAACAGAGCAAACTAAAATGCTATTTGGCCCTAAACAGAGAGTACACAGTGGCAGAATACCTGACCACTGTGACTGACCCAAAATTAAGGAACGCTTTGACTATGTACAGACTCAGTGAGCATAGCCTTGTAATTGAGAAAGGTCGCCGTAGGCAGAAATGGCTCTCAAGAGAAGACCGGCTATGTGCACACTGCCCACAAAATGAGGTGGAAACTGAGCTGCACTTCCTAACCTCCTGCCAAATATATGACCATATTAGAGACACATTTCCCTCAGATTACACAGATCCACAAAGAATTCAAAAACAAATCCAATTTCGATAAACTCCAATACTGTGTCTATTGGGTGAAATACCACAGTGTGCCATCACAGCAGCAAGATGTGTGACCTGTTGCCACAAGAAAAGGGAAACCAGTGAAGAACAAACACCATTGTAAATACAACCCATATTTATGTTTTATTTATTTTCCCTTTTGTATTTTAACTATTTGCATATCATTACAACACTGTTTATATACATAATATGACATTTGAAATGTCTCTAT